>NC_084625.1:20224725-20252225 GCF_033978795.1 Nerophis ophidion | reverse complement strand
TTTCCGGGGGTTCACTCTCCTCAGAGTTTTCAGTACATCCACTGTGTCCAGGTTGAGCGGCTGCTCATCAGGGCGAGGGATGGAATTTCTTGCCGGAGTGGTGTTAAGTGCCTCAAACCTTGCAAAGTAGTTGTTTAGGTCATTTAGGAAGCTGATACTGTTGTCACAGGGACGGGGGGAAGCTTTTTAGTCCGTAACGTGACATGCCACATCATTTCATGTGGCCCATCAAGTTATTTTTAGTGGTCTGCCACATCATTCAATGTGGTTTGCCACATTGTTAAATAAGGTCTGCCACGTTGTTAAATAAGGTCTGCCACATCATTTAACGTGACCCGACGCGTTATTCAAGCTGGTTTGGCACACAATTTAAACGTAATTTAAAGTGGCCAGTCACGTTATTTAATGAGGTCTGTCACGTAAATTCATGTGGCCTGTCATGTCATTCAATATGGTCTGCTACATCATTCAATATGGTCCGCCACGTCATTTATATATTCTGTGACATCTTTCAATATGTCATTCAATGTGGTTTACCACATTGTTTAATAAGGTCTGCCACATCATTTAATGTGGCCCCTCACGTTATGCAATGTGGTCCGCTACGTCATTCAAGCTGGTTTGCCACATAATTTAATGTAGTCCGCTACGTCATTTAAGGTGGCCAGTCATGTTATTTAATGTGGTCTTTCACATTAATCGATTATTGTGGCCTGTCACATCAATGTTGGCCTGTCATGTCATTAAATATGGCCCGCCACATCAATTAATATAGTCTGTGACATCTTTTAATATTGTCTGTCACATCATTCATTGTGGTCTAAAATATTATTTACAGTGGGCCGCAACATTATTTAAATTGGCCTGCCATGCTATTCATTCTGGTTTGTCACATCATTTAATTTGGTTTGCAACATCAGTCACTTTTGTCTTCCATGTGGTCCGCCATATTATTCAAAGCGGTCTGCCACATCGTTTATATATGGTCTGCCACATCATTTAACGTGACCTGTCACGTTATTCAATGTGGTCCGCCACGTCACTCAAGTTGGTTCACCACATCATATAATGTAGTCCACTATGTAATTTGACGTGGCCAGTCATGTTATTTATTGTGGTCTTCCACATATATTAATTATCGTGGCCTGTCACATCAATTAAGTGGCCTGTCATGTGATTCAATATGGTCTGCTGCATCATTCAATATGGTCCACCACGTCATTTAATATAGTCTGTGACATCATTTAATATTGTCCGCCACGTCATTCAACGTGGTTTGCCACATCATTATAGAAGGTCTGCCACTTAATTTATTGTGGCCCCTCACGTCATTCAAGCTGGTTTGCCACATAATTTAATGTGGTCATTCAATATAGTCTGCTACATCATTCAATATGGTCCACCACGTCATTTAATATAGTCTGTGACATCTTTTAATATTGTCCGCCACGTCATTCAACGTGGTTTGCCACATCATTTAAGGTGGCCCCTGACGTCATTCAAGCTGGTTTGCCACATAATTGAATGTAGTCATTCAATATGGTCTGCTACATCATTCAATATGGTCCACCACGTCATTTAATATAGTCTGTGACATCTTTTAATATTGTCTCCCACATCATTCAATGTGGTCCGCCACATTATTTAATGTGGCCTGCCAAGTTATTCATTAGGGTTTGTCACATTTCAATGTGGTCTGCCACGACATTCAATGTGGTCCGCCACATTATTTAAGTGCCCTGCCATGTTACTCATTAGGGTTTGTCACATTTCAATGTGGTCTGCCACGACATTCAATGTGGTCCGCCACATTATTTAAGTGCCCTGCCATGTTACTCATTAGGGTTTGTCACATTTCAATGTGGTCTGCCACATCAGTCAAAGTGGTCAGCCACATTATTAATCGTGGCCTGCCATGTTATTCATTAGGGTTTGTCACATTTCAACGTGGTCTGCCACGACATTCAATGTGGTCCGCCACGTTATTTAAGTGGCCTGCCATGTTACTCATTAGGGTTTGTCACATTTCAATGTGGTCTGTCACATCATTCAACGTGGTCCGCCACATTATATAATGTGGCCTGCCATGTTATTCATTAGGGATTTTCACATCGTTTAATGTGGTCTGCCACTTTATTTAACGTGTTCTGCCACTTTATTTAATGTGGTCCGCCGCAATATTTAATTTGACCTGGCATGTTATTCATTATGGTTTGTCACATCATTTAATGTGGTCTGCCACATCCGTCATTTTGGTCTTCCATGTGGTCCGCCACCCCTTTTGAAAATGGCCCGCCACATCTTTAAAAGTGGCTTTCAATAAAAACGAGTTTGACACCCCTCTAAAGTAGGGAGGACATCGGGAATATTCAACTACAGTAGCAGGACGTCATGCTGGAACGTCTTTTTACCCTTACATGGTAAATCCATGCAAATTGGAAGACGTTGAGAAGCGAGCTATTGTTATGTAATTAAACTTTGACCTTGCTTTGGATTTCAGCAGATGATTAAATTAGCCATTAGCGCAAAAAAAAACAAAAAACTTCCAAAGCTACAAGTAGGCCTCATCCGTCCCGCCGCGGTCATGAAATATAAAAGAGATACAACACCCCCGCATCGGGGAAGGCTTTCAAACCCTGCTTTGCTGCAGCGTGAATATTTCATGGAGCCCCTCTTACTTATTTGAGTGGGAATAATTGATCTGGAAAGAACGCTGCCACGCACAAAGGCTGCACGCTGAGGACCCGGACGGGAAAAGGTTGTTGTGTGTGGGTGTATTGTAATGCAAATACTAAATAGAAATAGGGGAAAATCATCACAAATAAATGGACACAATTTCATTTGTCATACGAGTAAACGGGTAAAAAATCAAAACATGTCAGAAAAGTGTCATGATCCACGTCTTGGATCATGGCATATTCTGGTTATGGTTCTGTTTATAACATTCTGTCTAGTATTTATCTTCCTCAGTTCTTTGTGGTACTTCCTGGTTTTGTTTCCGTTGTCATAGTTACCCATTTAGTGTCACCTGTCTCTGCTTCAATCACTCGCACCTGCCCTTGATTATTTATCTCCCTATATATGCCCGTCTTTGTTTGACATTCAGTCTTGAACTCTTGCTAGCTCCCACGCAACAGATGACGTCGCACTCCAGCATTGTGGTAAATCTATTTTTGTATACTTGTTAGCTTATATGCTATTTTGTTTGTTTATGTCCCTAGGTTCCACGCTAGCGCCCTTTGTTCTTTCTAGCTCCCAAGCTAGTTCTCTTGGTTTTTTGTTGGTGCCTTTGTGCAAGTGTTTTTGTTCTTAGTTTGTTTTATTATATAAATAAATTCTTATCCCTACCCTCACGCTGTGTTCCATCTTCCGCTGCACCCACGAAAGAACAACTCGTCACCACAATTCCACCGAGACGTCACAAAAAGTAAGTAGCAAAAATCATATGTGAGTATAAGGTAGGGTTGTACAGTATTAGTATAGTACCGCAATTCTATTGAATCATATTCGGTACTATACCGCCTCTGAAAAGTACCCCCGCGCCCCCATCGTCGCCACTGCTGGTTTACGAGCAGACGAACATGTTCGTCAGCGCGCACACACGGAGTACTTACAAGCAGACACAGTGTATGGACGGAAAAGGGAGAACGGACACATTTTGGCTTAAAAACTAACGATAAAGGTGAAGTTCTATCACTGAAACGCCCTCAGGAAAAGGTGCTTTGAGTCGAACCCCAGTCTGCAGTGTTTTAGCTACTTCTAAATCACTAATCCTCGACTCCATGGCGACAAATCAAGTAAGTTTCTTACAAGTATCACTCCTGCAGGATGAGGAATAGCTAAAAATGCTTCACTACACACTGTAGCTCACCGGCGTTACAATGTAAACAAACGCCATTGCTGGATCTACACCTAACATCCACTGTAATGATACTAAGCACAGGAGCGTATCTAGTCGATACTACTATCATTACATCAATATTTTTTGGCATGACATCTTCTTTAATTTTTTTTAAATGTATATTATGTTTATAAACTCAGGAAATATGTCTCTGGACACATGATGACTTTGAATATGAACAATGTATGATCCTAAAACGACTTGGTATTGGATTGATACCCAAATTTGTGGTATCGTCCAAAACTAATGTAAAGTATCCAAACAACAGAAGAATAAGTGATTATTACATTTTAACAGGAGTGTAGATAGAACATGTTTAAAGAGATCGTAAGCAGATATTAACAGTAAATTAACAAGTAGATTAGTCATTCATTTTCTACCGCTTGTCCTTAATAATGTTGACAAAAATAATAGACTGGAAAACAAAAAAGCCTTGTGGTCTTAGTGTCCGCCTTGAGATCGGCAGGTCGTGAGTTAAAACCCCGGCCGAGTCATACCAAAGACTATAAAAATGGAACCCATGCTTGGCACTCAGCATCAAGGGTTGGAATTGGGGGTACAATCCCTAATATGATTCCCGAGCGTGGCCACCGCTGCTGCTCACTGCTCCCCTCACCTCCCAGGGAGTGGAACAAGGGGATGGGTCAGTTGCAGAGGGTAATTTCACCACACCTAATGTGTGTGTGTGACTATCAGTGGTACTTTAACTTTAACTGACACAATATGTTACTGCATATGTCAGCACACTAAATTAACAGCCTTTGTTTGGTTACTTACTACTAAAAGACACGTTGTCTTGTATGTTCACTATTTTATTTAAGGAAAAACTTGCAATAAGAAGCATACTGTGCATGTACTGTTGTAAATATTGTGCATGTACTGTTGTCAAAACGATGACTATGGTGTGTTTTTTTTTTCCCGGAATGCAAAGGAAGGTGACGGGACATGGCGTGAAGGTAAATACATATTTTAATTTATCTATAAAAAAAAAAAAGCAAACTAAAGGCGCGCACAAGGCGAAGAACAAACTAGGCTAACAAAAAAAAAAAAAAAAAACTACCACAAAGGCAAAAATCTTAGGACATGAAAAACTCGCTAACTGTGACTTGAATAAACAAAACTTACGTGCAGGGCATGAAGCATAAGGAACAGAACATGGAACAACAACAATGAAGCCAGGCCGACTGCCTGGCAACTACAAGCTTAAATGATAGTGACGTGATTAACACAGGTGCAGTGTGAGTCCTAAACAAATCAGGTGCGTGAGTCCAAATGAGTATATGTGAAACCAATGAGTTGTCATGGAAACAAAACAAGGGAGTGAAAAAACAGGAACTAATGGAGTCTTGAAGTAACATAACACAACTAAACAAAACATGATCGCAAAACATGACAACTGTAAGATTTTTTTTGTTAAAATAAAGCCAATAATGACCATTTTTTTGTGTTACTTTTTATTTAGAAAACTATCAGAAGGTAACGAAAAGTATCCAAATAATGTTGGTACCGGTACCAACATATTGGTATCGGGACAACGCCAGTATAAGGGCATCAATATTAGGCTAAGTAAAATAAACATACAAATAAAAATGGCAGGTAGCACCTCCAGCCAATAAAGTCCAAAGGCCATTTATCATCGCTGACATTTGAAATCCCATCTCCGAGATTAAAGCCGAAGCTGCTCCTCGGATCAAACCAATCATTCCCGCGGACGATGCCGCAGAGCCTCAGAGATCAATGCACCTCATCAGGAAGCGGGTTAAGCCTCGAAAAACAATTGTTGGATGCACGGTGAGGTACGTTTGCCCCGCGTGATGGATCGGCTCGGCTCGGCGGCGCCGGCCACCAAGCTGGGAGATATTGGCGGCGGGATGGAATTAGAATGGGGAGCGTGGGTCGATGCAGCAGGACCCCACCCGGTTTCATCACTATCATTGTTGTGGTGCAACTCCATCTTCTGCATTTCGGGTGCATATCTGTTATATGCATATCTGTATGTTTTACTCCTCCTCCTGCATCTTATCTACCTTCATGCTTGTTCACATCTCTGGCTTTGTGTGGGGAAAACACAAGATACTCTGCTACAAAGCTCACTTCTGCTCTCTAATTTTACTTAATTTGCAATTTCCACTATTATAAACAATATTGAGCACAATAATGTGGCCACGAAAACTTTGAAATCACACGTGTCGGCCCGCCTACGGGTTGTTGTCAAATGCTTTTAAAGACATGCTAGCATGTATTTGATTCAAATAATTATATTTAACATAGCGCTTTTTGAAACATTTGTCTTAAAGCGTTTTAAATTGAAAAACCCATATGTGGAGGGGGTTGTGGCCTGCCGGCCTGCCGCTCAGCAGGGTGTGTAAGGACTGGCTTCGACGCAGATGGCCCGGCTGGGGCTTGTTATCTAATCATCTGTCACCTTTATTAGCGGCAGCCGGGCAAAGACAGGTTGTTGGAGTTGGAGCCGGAGAGAGACACACACCCAGAGAAAATCATATTGATGGAAAGCAAGCCAACCCCGGGTGTTTATGCAAATAAAAGAATCAATTCAAACTGTCCACCAAGCTACGGAAGATTTGTCGGCCAGGAGAACCCACAACAAGAGGAAAACCTCACACCATACCTGTAATATGATTATATTCCAAGTTTTATAATGTTTGGATGAATAGTTAATGACTTTCCAGCAGGCTTTAAAACAATATTGAGAACTTGTTGAATTAGGTCTCGATGTTAAGCAACTCAAACATAACGTTGAAACAACATGCTTTTTGACAACGTTTAATCAATGTTGGGTTCTGACGTTGATTTGACCATTGAATGTTGGTCATTTCCCAACCAATATTCTACAACAAAAACACAACATTAAAACAAAATGCTTTTTGACAACATTAAATCAATGTCAGATTGTGACATTGAACTGACCTTTCCCAACCAACAACGTAAACCAAAGTTGGACATCAACGTTGGTTCAATTTTCAAACACAACTACCGTATTTTCAGGACTATAAGGCACACTTAAAATCCTTTCTTTTTCTCAAACTCAAAAGTGCGACTTATAACCGGTGCGCCTAATGTACGGAAAATTTCTGGTAATGCTTACCGACCTCAAAGCTATTTTATTTGGTACATGGTGAAATGATAAGTGTGACCAGCAGGGCAGTCAAACATAAGAGATACACATTGATTGAACTATGATGGCAGTCACACACAAGAGATACGTGTAAACTGCAATATGACTCAACACCAACATTTTATATGTTCCATTGAAAATATAGAACATTAAACACGCCGCTCAAAAATCTATCGAAATGTTTTATTACTGTCAGGTTTAAACGCTGATGACATCTCTTAAACAAGACAAAAAGCGAGGAATTAATCAGAGACAGAGTTAAATTTGGCTCAATGAGGAGAAACGCGTAAACACTGTATTCTTGCACAGTGTCGTCCCACGCTCCTGAAGAAAGATTGTACGCCTCGTCTTTTATTTGGACTTTCCCTGATTATAAATAAATAAATGATAAATGGGTTGTACTTGCATAGCACTTTTCTACCCTCAAGGTACTCAAAGCGCTTTGACACTACTTCCACATTACATGGCAAGAGCTGTTTCTAAGAGACAGGGGTCGAAAATTGCCATCGCTTTTAATTACAAAACAGTTCGAAGAAAAGGTTGGTTAAAAGAAAAGGTCGTAAAAGAGTTCAAAGAAGTGGTCGCAAAACAGTTTAAAGAAGAGGCGCCTGGAACTTGGGCAGGTCCTGCTTTCTCACCGCTGTGTAGTTATCAGGTCAGGACAACATATTTCTGTGGATTAAAATACATCAAAGAAACAGAACACCTTCATGTTGCTTCCCATCCTACACAGTGGAGTTTTACGAGCCTTCTTCTTGGTAGGATCAAAGACAGCTTTTGTCTTCTCGCCGGGAACTCATGGAAACCCAAGGTTATGTAATAACTTGGATACAATTATTCTAACAAGTACGACTTTGGTAAGCTATGACGCCGCACCGCTTGATGTGCTTCAACACACGAGTATTATTATGGTGTGTGTATAAGGTAAAACAAATTATCTGGCGTTTTGTTTCGCAATATCATGCAAAAGCAACTTTTCTTAGCTTCTGGTACCTGCTGATCTGTATTTGGGATCTGCATGAGTCCTGAAAAATTGTGCATGTCCGCCTTTGTAGTCCGTGGCGACACCGTAGTCGATAAGCTTCTTATTTTTCTCTATCTTCTTGTTATGGGACATTCATCCTCCTCTGTTGCCAATTCTAATATAAAGTAGTGTGAAGTTCTTACTTATATCAGTAAACTCGCCATGAAAGCACTAAAACATACCGGTGGGGTGAGTTTACATTATTCACCCAAGGAACTTTAGTTATTAGAGAGTTCCGGTCGGATGGTTTTTACTGTTGTTTCCAGATGATGAGATGCTGCTCCCTTGTTGATTTAAGTAAAGTCTGAATGTCATTAAAACAGTTAGCTCCATCTTTTGACATTTCTTTCACTCCCGTCCTTGCACGCTACACCGCTACAACAAAGATGACGGGGACAAGAAGCTGCTGAAGGTGAGCCACATATATAAGACCGCCCACAAAACGGCGCATCCTGCAAAGCGGCTCGAAGATGATCTGTAAAACATAATATATGCAACATTTTGACCAAAGAACCACCATTACATGTTATGCAGACCACAAGGAAGTGTTTTACATTAAGGAAGAAAAAGCGCGCCCTATAATCCATCTGCCTTATATATGAAAAAAATCAATCAATCAATGTTTATTTATATAGCCCTAAATCACAAATGTCTCAATGGACTGTACAAACCACTACGACTACGACATCCTCGGAAGAACCCACATAAGGGCAAGGAAAACTCACACCCAGTGGGCAAGGAGAATTCACACCCAGTGGGACGCCAGTGACAATGCTGACTATGAAAACCTTGGAGAGGACCTCCCCCCACACCCCCCTTCTCTAGGGGACCGAAAGCAATGGATGTCGACCGGGTCCAACATGATACTGTGAAAGTTCAATCCATAGTGGCTCCAACACAGCCGCGAGAGTTCAGTTCAAAGCGGATCCAAGACAGCAGCGAGAGTCCCGTCCACATGAAACCATCCCAAGCGGAGTCTGATCAGCAGCGTAGAGATGTCCCCAACCGATACGCAGGCGAGCGGTCCATCCTGGGTCCCGACTCTAGACAGCCAGTACTTCATCCATTGCCATCGGACCGGACCCCCTCCACAAGGGAGGGGGGGACAGAGGAGAAAAAGAAAAGAAGCGGCAGATCAACTGGTCTAAAAAGGAGGTCTATTTAAAGGCTAGAGTATACAAATGAGTTTTAAGATGAGACTTGAATGCTTCTACTGAGGTAGCATCTCGAACTGTTACCGGGAGGGCATTCCAGAGTACTGGAGCCCCAACGGAAAACGCTCTATAGCCCGCAGACTTTTTTTGGGCTTTAGGAATCACTAATACGCCGCAGTCTTTTGAACGCAGATTTCTTGCCGGGACATATGGTACAATACAATCGACAAGATAGGCTGGAGCTAGACCGTGTAGTATTTTATACGTAAGTAGTAAAACCTTAAAGTCACATCTTAAGTCCACAGGAAGCCAGTGCAGGTGAGCCAGTACAGGCGTAATGTGATCAAACTTTCTTGTTCTTGTCAAAAGTCTAGCAGCCGCATTTTGTACCAACTGTAATCTTTTAATACTAGACATGGGGAGACCCGAAAATAATATGTTACAGTAATCGAGACGAGACGTAAAAGATCAAAAACAGACCATTCATCTGCATTGCGCCCTATGGTCCGGTGCGCCCTATGGTCCGTAAAATATTGTATTTTCATTGCTGCCCTCCAAGCGATACAAAAGTTCTGCATGGTGTGACAAATGGTCACCCTTTCGTGTGCGGCACTTCAGTAATAGAAGAGCGTCTTCGCCGTACGGCTGACGCCACGTACTTCGTCTTGCCGAGATGAAATCAGCAGCGCTATAATTGTGTTGTCACAATCTCCTTGTCTAACAGCGTGTCTGTGAAAAGCAATACAAATACCAGTTTAAAGGTGTTCTCTCACGTTACACGAGGCCACAGGAGTTATATGGAGTTGCCGCGGCGAGAAAATGCTGACGTCGGGATGTTTTTTGTCTGTGTGTTCCGAGCGATCTATGCGTGACCTGTACTCTTCACTCAGAGTGACGAAAACCCATATACCTTTGAAGCTCGCCAGAAAAACAAAGGGGAGGAAGGGATTCTAGAATGTGATGGATCCATCTGTGAAGTACACTATAATGCCAAAAGTATTTGGCCACCCATCCAAATGATCAGAATCAGGTGTCCTAATCACTTGGCCCACAGGTGTTTAAAATCAAAAACTTAGGCAAGGAGACTGTTCCCACAAATATTTGTGAAAGAATAGGCCGCTCTCAGTGATTTCCAGCATGGAACTGTCATAGCAGGGGTCGGGAACCTTTTTGGCTGAGAGAGCCAAGAAGCCAAATATTTTAAAATGTATTTCCATAAGAGCCATATAATATTTTTTTTAACACTGAAAACAACTAAACACGTGCATTTTTAAGTAAGACCAACATTTCTAGAGTATAATAGGTCTCTTATTCCTTGTAATAACATTGTTATTCTGAAGCTAACTGTGGAGGGGGCGTGGTCTGCGGGCCTGCAGCAAAGCGGGGTGTGCCAGGACCGGTCTCGAAATCAGCGACAGGTGCGTAGATGGCCCACCTGGGCTTTGTTATCTAATCACCTTTCGCTATGTTATAAGCAGCAGCAAGGAGGAGAGACGGGGTTGGGGCTGGAGCCAGAGTGCGAGCGAGAATGAAAGAGAAAAAGACAATTGCTGGAAAGCAACTGAGAGACTTATTGAAAAATAAAACAATATCGTAACCCTGAAACAGGCTCTCATGTCGGTGCTTGGTGGTCTGAAGAACCCCCAGGAGGGCAAGCCCCACACTAACCAATAATAAATAAATAACTTAAATGGTAAATGAGTTGTACTTGTATAGCACTTTTCTACCTTCAAGGTACTCAAAACGCTTTGACACTCTTTCCACATTCACCCATTCACACACACATTCACACACTGATGGCGGGAGCTGCCATGCAAGGCCCTAACCACGACCCATCAGGAGCAAGGGTGAAGTGTCTTGCTCAAGGACACAACGGATGTGACTTGGTTGGTAGAAGGTGGGGATCGAACCAGGAACCCTCAGGTTGCTGGCACGGCCACTCTACCAACCGCGCCAAGCCGTCCACTTCTTACCATTAGCGCAACTTCTTGAACAGGTGCCGTAGAAAACGGATGGATGGATTAAAAATGCAGGAGAATGTTTTATATATTGAACATTATTCTCTGATTACAAGTGGAATTATCCATTACATATCATGTCAAGCAATGTCAGCTCAGATTTACCTGAGAGCCGGATGCAGTCATCAAAAGAGCCACATCTGGCTCGCGAGCTAAAGGTTCCTTACCCCTATTTCATAGGATGCCACCTGTGCAACAAATCCAGTAGTGAAATTTCCTCGCTCCTAAATATTCCAAAGTCAACTGTCGGCTTTATTATAAGAAAATGGAAGATTTTGGGAACAACAGCAACTCAGCCACCAAGCGGTAGGTCACGTAAACTGACAGCTTGGGGCGGTATGGCATAGTGCATAGGTGTCAGACTCTGGCCCGTGGGCCAGATTTGGCCCACCATGTAATTTCATTTGGCCCTTGAGGCAATATCAAATTAACATTATAGCTGGCCCGCCGGTGCTATACAGCGGTTCCGCTGTAACACCGCATTCACCGATTTCCCGGGAGACTCTCTAATTTCAGTGCCCCTCCCGAAAATCTCCCGGTGCAACCATTCTCCCGAATTCCACTCGGACAACAATATTGGGGGTGTGCCTTAAAGGCACTGCCTTTAGCGTCCCCTACAACCTGTCAAGTCTGTTTTTCCTCCTCACGAACAGCGTGCCGGCCCAGTCACGTAATATATGTGGCTGCTACACACATGTAAGTAAATGCAAGGCATACTTGATCAACAGGTCACACTGAGGGTGGCCATATAAACAACTTTAACACTGTTACAAATATGCGCCACACTGTGAACCCACACCAAACAAGAACGACCAACACATTTCGGGAGAACATCCGCACCGTAACACAACATAAACACAACAAAAACACAACAGAACAAATACCCAGAACCCATGGCAGCACTTACTCTTCCGGACCACTACAATATACACCCCCCCACCCCCCCTCCCCGCTACCAACAAACCCCCTAACCCCGCCCACCTGAGCCCCGACATTAACTGAGCAGTAAAAAGGCCTGAATGGTTGATTTATTCATTATTTTATTTTTAAATGTATTAGCCTCTGGAAAAAGTTAATGGTAATATTTACCTCAGAAGGCTGCAAATACAAAAGAGGCATTCAATTTTTATTTAAATTAAATTTGATATGCCATTGATAATTTATTATTATTATTATTATTATTTGAAACTCGATTTTGCATGTCACTATAAAGTTATATAAGCCTTGCTTGTTCAATATTCAATTAAAAACTTGTTTGGGTCCCTATTAAAAGGTTAATTTTTTCAACCTTGGCCCGCGGCTTTGTTCAGTTTTAAATTTTGGCCCACTCTGTGTTTGAGTTTGACACCCCTGGCGTAGTGGGTAGAGCGGCCGTGCCAGAAACCTGAGGGTTGCAGGTTTGCTCCCCGCCTCTTGACATCCAAATGTAAAATACATAATGGGGTTTTCTTTTAAAACATATTACGGGAAATGGAAAAACAATACCATTCTTTTTTTACGAACAAAAACTCTCAGCTTAGCTTCCAGAATTTTTACTATATAATTTTGTGTATTTTTTTTTTTTTTTTTTTTTTTTATAATATCCATCTATCCATTCATCCACCAATCTTCTTCCGTTTATCCGAGGTCAGGTCGCGGGGGCAGCAGCCTAAGCAGGGAAGCCATAGTCTTCCCAACGTGCCCTGGGTCTTCCCCGTGGCCTCCTACCGGTTGGACGTGCCCTTAACACCTCCCTAGGGAGGCGTTCGGGTGGCATCCTGACCAGATGACTGTACCACAATATATAACTGCAAATAGAGAAACAGTACCATTTTTTTTTTTCAATTTGGCAACTGAGCTGCCGGCTTTTTACCGTAAAAAATAATTTGCGTTTACAGTAATACACCGATAAAAGAACAACCGTAGATTTTACAAAAAAACAAACAAAAAACTGGCAGCTCACTTGACATAATTTTACCGTTAAGAAACTAAATTGACCACTAAATGTTACCATTTAGTGGTCAATTGTACGGAATATGTACTGTACTGTGCAATCTACTAATACAAGTTTCAATCAATCAATTAATCACGCCAGGCGGGTATTTAAGTATTTATTAATTTTTATTTGGACCAAAAAAAATTTTTGGAAGGTATGAAAATCTATTTGTTGCAGAATTGGATACTTTTATAAAAATTTTAATAAGTATGCAATTTCATGCAGTACATAATTCCATTTTCTGTTAAAATGGGGAAAAAAACAAATATATTTAGTAAGAAAATAAAAGGCACCTAATTGACGCATGTTATTTTCTGGCGTTTGCGGGCCATATAAAATGATGTGGCGAACCACAATTGTTGACACCTGTGAGCAGTGATGGGCAAACCCCTTCGAAAATGTAGTTCATTTCAAATAATTAGCCTGCACACATGTGGGATGTTGCGTATACGTGTTTGATGAGCATTCCTCAACTTTATCAGTATTTATAGCCACCTTTCCCAACTTCTTTGTCACGTGTTGCTGGCATCAAATTCTAAAGTTAATGATTATTTGCAAAAAAATTAAAAAAATTTATCAGTTAAACATCAAATATGTTGTCTTTGTAGCATATTCAACTGAATATGGGTTGAAAATGATTTGCAAATCATTGTATTCCGTTTATATTTACATCCAACACAATTTCCCAACTCATATGGAAACAGGGTTTGTATGTGACTGTACCGTCACGCAAAGGCAGAGCCTTTAAAGGGGAACATTATCACAATTTCATAAAGGTTAAAACCAATAAAAATCAGTTCCCAGTGGCTATTTGTATTTTTCTGTTTTTTTTCAAAATTTTACCCATCATGGAACATCCCTAAAAAATACTTTAAAGTGCCTGATTTTCGCTATCTGTAAATCCACCGTCCATTTTCCTATGACGTCACATAATGACGCCAATACAAACAAACATGGCGGATAGCACAGCAAGATGTAGCGACATTAGCTCGGATTCAGATTCGGATTTCAGCGGCTTAAGCGATTCAACAGATTACGCATGTATTGAAACGGATGGTTGGAGTGTGGAGGCAGATAGCGAAAATTGAAATTGAAGAAGAAACTGAAGCTATTGAGCGAATAGCTATTGAAGCTATTCGGCGATCGCCTTCTAACCAACGATTGCATCTTTTGACCACTGGAACAACTTAAATCCGTCGATTGGTAAGTGTTAGTTTGTCATTAAATGCGGGTGGAGGGAAAGGCTGGACGTAAATATAGCTACAAATGTACATACAGCTAGCCCAAGTAGGATGTTAGCATCGACTAGCTGGCAGTGATGCCGCGACCAAATATGTCTGACTAGCACATAAGTCAATAACATCAACAAACTCACCTTTGTGATTTTGTTGACTTTATTGTTGGAAATGCATCTGCTTTGATCGTCGCAGGATATCCAGACATCTCTGTCGTCACATCGCCGGTAAAATGTGCAGAGCAAACGAGGGACTGTCGATTGGTATGTGTTTGTTTGGCATTAAATATGGGTGGAGGGAAAGGCTGGATGCAAATATAGCTACAAATTAGGCATAACGATGCATTATGTATATACAGCTAGCCTAAATAGCATGTTAACATCATTAGCATGCCTTGCTAATCGATGCACACTCCACGTAAATCAACTTGAATCCGTCCCTGATCGTGTTGTTACACCCTCCGACAACACACCGATGAGGCATGATGTCTCCAAGGTAAGGAGAACAGTCGAAAAAAACGGAAAATAACAGAGCTGATTTGACTTGCGTGTGTAATGTGTTTGGGAAAATGGTGGATTACTTCCCATTGTGACGTCACGGGTGAAAGGTCATCGCTCCGACAGCGAACAATTGAAAGGCGTTTAGATCGCCAAATTCACCCTTTTAGAGTTCGGAAGTCGGTTAAAAAAACATATGGTCTTTTTTCTGCAACATCAAGGTATATATTGATGCTTACATCGTTCTGGTGATAATGTTCCCCTTTAAGGTTTTTTGGCGCTCTGTAAATCTCCTTACGTCCGTGTACACAGCGACGTTTTAAAAAGTCATAGATTTTACTTTTTGAAACCGATACCGATTATTTTAAAGCATTTATTGGCCAATAATATCGGCTGTCCGATGTCATCGGACATCTCTAATTCTGACTTATCATACGAACACCAACCAATCATCCTGGATTTTCTCGGTATGTATGAATGTTCTTGTTTATCCAGGTCATTTTATTTTCTTCATATATTTTTTTGGCCTGAATTCTCAGTCCATATTCTCCCTTTTTAGCTTGTTGTTTTTGATGCAAGCTAACTAGCTACATGGGTCTAAAAATAGCTAAGCGGGAAAATGTAGTTAAGCTACGTAACTTAGCTACATGTAGCTTGTACAGATGCGCGGACAGGCATTTATATCATCCGCAACCGCATCTCCAAAGTTGTCATCCACCCGCCGTTCACCCGAACCAACATTTTATCAGAACCGCAACCGCCCGCCACCCGCCCGTTGAAATACATCAGAGGTCGGCCACCTTTACCATTCAAAGAGCTATTTAAACCCGTTTCACAATGGGAACCGCTAACGTTCTCGTGAATATCCTATGGTGTTCATCCTGATGACAAGAATAAGGGCGAGCTGTGAAGCCATAGTTTTTGACACCTTCAACAACATGTACAAACCGACTGTTAGTCCAGCAACATGTTGTATGCAGCTTCCGCAATCACACGTACAAGATTGAAAGGCATACTTGGTGATACAGAGTACACTGATGGTTGTGATATAAACAACTTTAACACTTTAATATGTGCCACACTGTGAAGCCACACCAAACAAGAATGACAAACACATTTCGGGAGAACATCCTCACAGTAACACAACATAAACGCAACACAACAGATACCCTGAATACTTTGCATCCGTGACACATCCTGAATATATTTTACACCTCCGCGCCCCCAACCTTACCGACGCACTCGGGGTGGGGGGTTGGGGGTGTTTACAATTGTCAGGAATTGTCATGGATGCAAAGGATTCTGGGTATTTGTTGTGTTGCGTTTATGTTGTGTTACTGGGAGGATGTTCTCCCGAAATGTGTTTGTCATTCTGGTTTGGTGTGGCTTCACAGCATGGCGCATATTACTAAGAGTGTTAGAATTGTTTATATCACAACCATTAGAGTACTCTTTGTCACCCAGTATGCCTTGCAGTCATGTGCGTGTGTCTGTGGAAACCACACACAACATATTGCTGGACTAACAAGCAGATTGTACATGCTGTAGAAGGCGACGAAGCCAATGACTTCATGGCACGCCCTAATACTTATTAACTGGGTGACTCCCGGCAGTCATTCTAGAGAACGTTTGCGTCTCCTATTGTCTTCTTCGCTTTGTGACACAATTCCTAAATGGCTCTTTGAATGGTAAAGGATACCGATCCCCGAACCATGTATATCAAATATTTCCGAATGATTCAACCGCCACCCGCCCGAATCCAATTAAAATAAATGTTTTCGTCATGTCACCCGCCCGACCCGCAGTTTATCCGCGGTTTATCCGCGGATGAGACCGCAAACCATCTCTAGTAGCTTGTTACGGCCCATCATCACTGCCTGGTAGTTAAACGAGGACAAGTAATTTAATCAGTAAAAAAAAAAAAAACAACTTGCAAGTTTGGAATGACTGTTTCATGACTCGCACATCTCCACTTGGCGTGACTGCAGCGGTGTGGTTCCGCCAGTCGGAGGCTGTCAGTTGTTTATCTCATGATTCTTTAATCCAAACTCCACTTAAGGCCAAAAGACAAATCCATTCACTCTGCTTTCTTTTCCAAAGTGCCACCAGAGACCTTTTTTTTTCTTCTTTACCCTCTATCCCCGTTTTACTTTTGTCTTTGTGATGATGCCGCAATAACGAGGCTAAGTGCTTCGGTTTCATTCATCATTCATCATCCTCCCGTCTACGTCCTTATTGCTATTAGTCCTCGTTGCCGAGTGTCGCCTCGTCCTCTGAGAGAAACTGTGATCATTTCATTCAGAAACGTTCCTGTTGGCGTTGGCTGATGATTACAGTGTTGGAAACATCAAGGAACCCTGCTGGGCGTTTGCAGCCTTCTGGCATGTTCCTCTTGCTCTTTGTGTCGCCGTCTTCAGTCTATCAGCATGCAGCAGCAGGCGCACAATGCTCACTTCAAAAACAGGTGACTGACACATTGACAACAACAATACAACACACACACACACACACACACACACACACACACACACACACACACACACACACACACACACACACACACACACACACACACACACACACACACACACACACACACACACACACACACCTCTGCAGGCATTGATCTAAAGCTCCCTCCGAAAAAAAAAAAACACCCTGCAAAATCAATGACAGTATGGTTAATAGAGGGGAAGTTTCTATATTAAGAGAAAGTATTACATCAAAATATTGCAAGAAAAATATAATATTATGAGATTTTTGCAGTTTTATTTCCCAAGAATACAGTCCATATATTTAAAGAGCTGTTTGCACCCTTTACCTGGATTCCAAGCATTTATTTTACGGCTTTTAGTACATGGCAGTGTTGTCCCGATACCAATATTTTGGTACTGGTACAAAAATGTATTTCGATACTTTTCGGTACTTTTCTGTAACGATTGGGTCGCATGGTGATGCGGAGTCATTCTCTCAAGGATGCAGTCGGGCTTGGACACAGCGTGACGGTAAGAGTAAATGATTTAATTAAGAATAAAACAGACTATAAAAAAGAAAAACTTACTCATAGAACAAAATACAATACAAAAGAGCTAGCATGGGAGCTTGAGGAATAACAAGGCCTGGCACGGAAGCTAGCAAGTCCAGAACTGGGGAACAAAAGTCGTTACTCGTTGTGTGAAACACAAACTACAAAGCCAGACCGAATGAAAAAAGGAGGTAGGCTTAAATAAAGACAGCAATTACAAAAAAGGTGTGCGTCCGGAACAAATGGCAGGTGAAACCAATACGTAACTATGGTGACAAAACAGACAAGGAAGTGCAACCAGGAACTAAAGAAGTCAAACACTAACAGAAGAATACAGAAAGACTCAAAAACCTATACATAATATGATCCGGGCAGCGGATCATAACACTGTTCGATATTTTTCTAAATCAAGGGGGACCACAAAAAAATGGCATCATTGGCTTTATTTTAACAAATATATCTTAGGGTACATTAAACATATGTTTCTTATTGCACGTTTGTCCTTAAATAAAATAATGATCATACTAGACAACTTGTCTTTTAGTAGTAAGTAAGCAAACAAAGGCTCCTAATTTAGTCTGCTGGCATATGCAATAACAAAGTGGTTCTCAAATGGGGGTACGCGTACCCTTGGGGGTACTTGAAGGTATACCAAGGGGTACGTGAGATTTTTTTAAAAAATATTCTAAAAATAACAACAATTAAAAAATCCTTTATTTGTTGAATAATACTTCAACAAAATATGAATGTAAGTTCATAAACTGTGAAAAGAAATACAACAATGCAATATTCAGTGTTGACAGCTGGATTTTTTGTGGACATGTTTCATAAATATTGATGTTAAAGATTTCTTTTTTTGTGAAGAAATGTTTAGAATTATGTTCATGAATCCAGATGGATCTCTATTACAATCCCCAAAGAGGGCACTTTAAGTTGATGATTACTTATATGTGTAGAAATCTTTATTTATAATTGAATCACTTGTTTATTTTTCAACAAGTTTTTAGTTATTTTTATATATTTTTTTCCAAATAGTTCAAGAAAGACCACTACAAATGAGCAATATTTATACAATAGTTATACAATTTATACAATAATTATACAGTTTAATATATTAAAAACTGATGACATAGTGCTGTATTTTACTTCTTTATCTCTTTTTTTCAACCAAAAATGCTTTGTTCTGATTAGGGGGTACTTGAATTAAAACAATGTTCACTGGGGGTATATCACTGAAAAAAGGTTGAGAACCACTGCAATAGCATATTGTGAAGGACAAGTGGTAGAAAATGAATTATTAATCTATATGTTCAGTAACTGTTAATATTTGTGTAAGTTCTCTTTTAACATGTTCTATCTCCACTTCTGTTAAAATTCAATTTTCACAAAGTAAACAAGGCAGCACAGTGATAGAGGGTTTAGTGCATGTGCCTCACAATTCGAAGGTCCTGAGTTCAATCCTGGGCTCGGGATCTTCCTGTGTGGAGTTTGCATGTTCTCCCTGTGACTGCTTGGGTTCCCTCCGGGTACTCCGGCTTCCTCCCAACCCCAAAAACATGCACCTGGGGATAGGATGATTGGCAACACTAAATTGGCCCTAGTGTGTGAATTTGAGTGTGAATTGTGTCTGTCTATCTGTGTTGGCCCTGCGATTAGGTGGTGACTTGTCCAAGGTGTACACCGCCTTCCGCCCGAATGCACCTGAAATAGGCTTCAGCACCCCCCCCGCGACCCTGAAAGGGACAAGCGATAACAAATGGATGAATGGATGAATGGACAAAGTAAACAAAAACAGAATGCTGGACAACAGCAAAGACTTACAGCATGTGGAACAGCAGACGGCGTCCACAAAGTACTTCCGTACATGACAATCAACACCAAAATAGGAGTGCAAGACAAGAACAAACAACACTACACAGGGGAAAACACCAAAAAAACTCAAAATAGGTCACGGCGTGATGTGATAGGTCTTGACAGTACACCTACTTTGAAACAAGAGCTATAGTGATGCGTGGTTGGTAATGGTTTGAATTCATATCCAACAATTGCGAAAACGACTTTTTACTGTCAATATCGGCTGCTGAGTTTAATTTTTTCATGCTTTCTGCTGGTGGTGTGCCTCTGGATTTTTTCAATGCAAAAAAATTTGTCTTGGCTCAGAAAAGGTTGAAAAACACCGGTCTAGTATGTTCATGTGGGAGGCGGGGCGTGGTCACGCGCCGCCTGCTAGCGATGGCATGCACAGGAGCCGGCTGGAAGCAAGATGACAGGTGAGTGGATACCTCAGCTGGAACGAGTTATCCAATCACCTGTCTCTATTTAGCAGCGTTGGTGACTGCAGGGCGGGGCTGAAAAGCCAGAAGGACCCCAGGAGGTGCGAAGGACGCCAGAAGGGTTGTGGGAGGACTGAGCGAGTTAAAAACTTTGTGAGTGAACGAAGTAAGACTGAAAAGACTTGGGGAGCGAACGAAGAAGATGAACTGTTGTGTAAATTAAAAAATGAAAAGAAGATCATTTTGGGAACAAACGAAAGAAGAAATATTGTGTGTAAAAAGATTAAAAAGAATTGTCAACTTGAACTCCTGCTGTGATCCTTCGGTCCTGAGGACCCCACGACACCAACCTGTCACAGTTCACTATTTTATTTCAGGACAAACTTGCAATAAGAAACATGTGACTTTAAGGTTTTACTACTTACGTATAAAATACTACACGGTCTAGCTCCAGCCTATCTTGCCGATTGTATTGTACCGTATGTCCCGGCAAGAAATCTGCGTTCAAAAGACTCCGGCTTATTAGTGATTCCTAGAGCCCAAAAAAAGTCTGCGGGCTATAGAGCGTTTTCCGTTCGGGCTCCAGTACTCTGGAATGCCCTCCTGGTAACAGTTCGAGATGCTACCTCAGTAGAAGCATTTCAGTCTCACCTTAAAACTCATCTGTATACTCTAGCCTTTAAATAGACCTCCTTTTTAGACCAGTTGATCTGCCGCTTCTTTTCTTTCTCCTATGTCCCCCCCTCCCTTGTGGAGGGGGTCCGGTCCGATGACCATGGATGAAGTACTGGCTGTCCAGAGTCGAGACCAAGGATGGACCGCTCGTCGGGACCCAGGATGGACCGCTCGCCTGTATCGGTTGGGGACATCTCTACGCTGCTGATCCGCTTGAGATGGTTTCCTGTGGACGGGACTCTCGCTGCTGTCTTGGGTCCGCTTGGGCTGGGCACTCGCGGCTGTGTTGGGGCAGCTGTGGATTGAGCTTTCGCGGTGTCGTGTTGGACCCGCTCGACATCCATTGCTTTCGGTCCCCTAGAGGGGGGGGGGGGGGGGGAGGTGCCCACATCTGAGGTCCTCTCCAAGGTTTCTCATAGTCAGCATTGTCACTGGCGTCCCACTGGATGTGAATTCTCCCTGCCCACTGGGTGTGAGTTTTCCTTGCCCTTTTGTGGGTTCTTCCGAGGATGTTGTAGTCGTAATGATTTGTGCAGTCCGGGGCCTATCTTAGCTGCATTCGGGCGGAAGGCGGGGTACACCCTGGACAAGTCGCCACCTCATCCCAGGGCCAACACAGATAGACAGACAACATTTGCATTCAAATTCACATACTAGGGACCATTTAGTGTTGCCAATCAACTTATCACCAGGTGCATGTTTTTGGGGGTGGGAGGAAGCCGGAGTACCCGGAGGGAACCCACGCATTCACGGGGAGAACATGCAAACTCCACACAGAAAGATCCCGAGCCCGGGGTTGAACCCAGGATTACTCAGGACCTTCGTATTGTGAGGCAGATGCACTAACCCCTGTCCCACCATGCTGCCCTATTTAAGCCTTGCTTGTTCAATATTTATCGCAAAACTTGTTTGGGTCCCTATTTAAAGGTTAATTTCTTCAACCTCGGCCGTCAGCTTTGTTCAGTTTTAAATTTTGGCCCACTCTGTGTTTGAGTTTGACACCCCTGCCTTAGTGGTTTGAAGTGTGGAAATGATACATTTTGGCTGTGAGGTTTCTGCATAGAAGTGTTTGTGAGCCTTAAGCGTTAAAGTCCATTTGAATAATCCAGAAGTGGTGAGCAATGCGCACAATGCTGATGCAGCTTTAACGTGTCAGAAGGAGTCCTGGTTTCCCCCCTGCTCAGTCGCCACAAAACATCGCCTCCAAACCTCCCCAGCAATCCTCTCCGGACTGTTTCCCATTGGTGCCGCGCGGCCCCGGATGCTTATCTGTGTCCTCACAGCATGCACACAAAGCGCACACAGCTGGCTCTCAAACGCCTCCCGCTCACGGTTGCCAGCCGCTGAGCCGAGCTAAGACGACCGCACACGTTTACGTCCGAGCCAGAGAGGCGCGGTGAGGCCTCGCAGGCCGAGCTCGAACATGTGTCCGCACACGGCTCACTGCATTCGCCGCTTGGACGCCATCCTCACGCTTGCAAATCCACTTTGGCGCTGAGCACTTTGCAGAGCTGGAGGACGACGCTGCAGGACAAAGCCTTTTCTTGTCGGTTTAAGCTCGCCTTTATCTTCAAATATCATACATCCTTCTTTTCTTACCTTTTGAAACAAGATGCGGTTTCAATGTAAGGTTCACCTAAATAAACTAAATTGCCAAAAGTATTTGGCCACCTGCCTTGACTCAAATTGGAGTGACATCCCATTCCTAACCCATAGGGTTTTAATATGATGTCGGTCCACTTTTTGCAGCTATTACAGCAGGAGTCGGGAACCTTTTTGGCTGAGAGAGCCAAGAAGCCAAATATTTTAAAATGTAATTCTGTAAGAGCCATATAATATTTTTGTTAATACTGAACACAACTAAACGCCTGCATTTTTAAGTAAGAGCAACATTTCTAGACTGCAATAGGTCTCTTATTCTTTGTAATAACATTGTTATTCTGAAGCTAACTGTGGAGGGGGGCGTGGCCTACAGGCCTGCAGCGAAGTGGGGTGTTGTCAAAATCAGCCTCGAAATCAGCGACAGGTGCGTAGATGGCCCATCTGGGCCTTGTTATCTAATCACCTGTCGCTCGGTTATAAGCAGCAGCCAGGAGGAGAGACGGGGTTGGAGCTGGAGCCAAAGCACAAGCGAGGACGAAAGACAAAAACTGAGAGACTTATTGAAAAATAAAACAATATTGTAACCCTGAAACAGGCTCTCATGTCGGTGCTTGGTGGTCTGAAGAACCCCCAGGAGGGCAAGCCCCACACTAACCAAAACTAAATAAATAACTTCCTACCATTACGCAACTTCTTAAACAGGTGCGGTAGAAAACGGATGGATGGATTAAAAATGCATGAGAATGTTTTATATTTTGAACATTATTTTTAACACTGTAATTACAAGTGGAATTATTCATTACTTATCGTGTTAAGCAATGTCAGCTCAGATTTATCCGAGAGCCAGATGCAGTCATCAAAAGAGCCACATCTGGCTCTAGAGCCATAGGTTCCCTACCCCTGTATTACAGCTTCAAATCTTCTAGGAAGGCTGTCCACAAGGTTGTGGAGTGTGTTTATAGCAGGGGTCTCAAACTCAATTTACCTGGGAGCCACTGGACGCAGAGTCTGGGTGAGGCTGGGCCGCAAGAAAAGATTTCTTTAAAAAAATTGCATACTCCACAGCATGTCTAGTTGTATAATTACGTTTCAAATTGTATTCCTCTGCAAATAAGACACGTCGGGGAGCCCCTGTGCTCAACAAAGAAATATTGCATCTCCCCACTTTTCCTGGAATTGTCTTTGCTCATCACTAACCTTTCTCTTCACTGCAAGACTTTGAAAAAGACATGTTTGGGGTTGTGGAATATATTTGTATTTAGCCCACGCACGGAGAATAATGTTATTTCCGCAATGTGTGTCGTTCCGCTTCTCCTCCCTACAGCAACATGACGGTCGGCAGATAATAGCGCAAAAAAAGTGACGGCTCCCGGCGTGTAATCCGGCGTCATATAGGAATATATGTAGTGTTCATCGTGTGAGGCAATGCAAATTAAACAATAAAAAAAAAAAAGTAACGATTTCAATTGGTCCATTTTATTACTGACGGACAGGTGCTGCGGTGTGACTGCAGTCAGGCACGTAAGAAAACCCTTGTCTCCATGGCAACGTCTCTGTCGCTTTCACTCATTTGCCGCTTTTCCACTAATGCAGGGGTAGGCAACCTAGAACGTTGAAAGAGCCATTTTGGACCCAAATAACAAGAATAGTCTCTGTCTGGAACCAACGGGGAGCCAATCTACAAATTACTACACCGTGATTGGTAGATTACTTCAGCTCCGCACAAAACCCTGTCAAGTGCCATTCATATAAAACTTGCGGGCCGCACTAACATTAAACTTTCATATTAAGGTATTGGTTTATAGGAATTTTCAACCATTCTTCCAAAAGTGCATTGGTGAGGTCACACACTGATGTTGGTCGAGAAGGCCTGGCTCTCAGTCTCCGTTTTATTTCATCTCAAAGGTGTTCTATCGGGGTCAGGTCAGGACTCTGTGCAGGCCAGTCAAGTTCATTCACACCAGACTCTGCCATCCATGTCTTTATGGAACTTGCTTGGTGCACTGGTGCACAGTCATTTTGGAACAGGAAGGCGCCTGCTCCCAACTGTTCCCACAAAGTTGGAGCATGGAATTGTTCAAAAGGTTTTGGTGTCCAGGAGCATTCAAAGTTCCTTTCACTGGAACTAAAGGGCCAAGTCCAACTCCTGAAAAACACCCCCAGCATAATACCTCTTCAAACTAATTTCACACTCGGCACAATGCATGGGATGGGTGGCCAAATACTTTTGGCAATATTATGCATTATGATACCTCCAAATTCACAAACATCGTAATGATTTCTCACAGTGTCTCAATTAAGCAAGTTTTGCTTTTTCTTTGACTTTTTGACACCTTCAGCAAAATAAACATCGCTTGACCCCAAATCTGTTTTAAACATATGCTAAAAAGCTCAGACTGAACCACCGTCATGTATAACGTAAGTAAATCACAAAAGACCTACCAAGCATTAAATGCATGTTGTTGTTTTTTTCCATTGCTCTTTGTGAAAATAAACATGTGTTGTTACATTTAAAGCAATACAACTCTGTATGTGTCATCATCCCTTAACAAAATTATAGCATGATATTGTTTTTTGTTGTAGCAGAAGTTAACTTTTTACGCCTGCGTGGTTCACCTAATATTCTAATACCTCCAAGTATTCTTGTAATGCAAAAGTTCAGCAAATTTTTACCACCTCAACTGGCAATACAAATTTCTTTGAATTTTCTTTTTTAACGTATTTCCCGATCTATATGTATGGATAGAAATAAGTAGCCTGCTCTAAATTTTTTAATTTTTTTTTAAACTATAGGCCACAGGAGGTATTATAATACACTACATTGCCAAAATTATTTTTTGCCACCCATCCCATGCATTGTGAAATTTGATGGAGGAGGTATTATGGAGTGGGGTTGTTGTTGAGGAGTTGGGCTTGGCCCCTTAGTTCCAGCCAAAAGAGTTATTTACACAGAAAAAATCCTTAAAATGTTTGTCACCATACCTTAATTGTTACAAACGGTGTCTGTGAAAGGGCAGTAAAACGGCTGATCAAACAAAACAAAATAGAAGTCATCGTCATGGACCCACTAGCTTGCCAATCAGCTAAACATACTCAATAACTCCACAATGAAACTGAAACAATACAGAAATAACGCATTTTTACTTTTGTAAGTTAATTATACTAACACAGACACTCGAAAAAGTGTTAGCATATTAGCTAATGCTAATGACGCTAGCATTACATTACAACAGCAGGTACAAATATGCATGAAAACACTCCCACAGACTTGATACATGCGGCAGTTAGGTAAGTATAAAGAGTTTTAGTTATATTGTAAAACTTACAAACGTTTCTTGGAGTGATGTATGAAGAATCCGTATGAGTAAAAACGCTATGGACGGCTAGAAAGACTATACGGAACACTATTTCCAATTAAAGCTCCGTCTAAACAGCTCTACAGCGCCTGCAGTGAGCAGACTTGTTCAGAAGACGGTGCCATAGCACAAACACTAAGACACCTTCTCAGTGTAAATGCTTGTTTCATTATTTTTTTTAAACCTTTATGGACACCAGCGAAGAAAAATGTACAAATTAGCCACACTGTCTTATAAACCGCAGGGTTCAAAGTGTAGGAGAAAAGTAGTTGCTTATAGTCGGGAATTTAAGATAGTTATTTTGCACATAAGCATAATAAACATGATAGACCCCCTTTTTTAAAGGTTTTATAAAGAATATGCTAAAAACTTAGTTTGAATCGCTTTCACACATAACGTCACACGTTCTCAGACCTGGACAAAATACCATAAGTCTTGAAAAATAAAAATGATTCCAATGGTTGGAATCTTCATTTTTGTGTTATACTTCTTATTATGGTAATCATAGGCACTATGTCACAGCAACTCCATGCAGACGAGGCACATAGTAGAGTGGGAGTGGGGTTTGTTTACAGAGCAGCCAGCGGGAGACACAAGTGTCAGGGAAAGACTCTCAAGCAGATTTCTACAACAAATTTATGCAGAAAATGATATTATTTTTTACCCTTTTGCCTTGTTTGTAGCATTTCTGTTGTTATATGTTTGCATAGTCAAGTTGTAACTAACACCTACAGATGTAGCGACAAACTGTAGTTAATGACAGTGGTTTTCTGAAGTGTTCCTGATCCCATGTAGTGATATCCTTTACACGCTGATGTCGGTATTGATGCATTACCGCTTGAGGGATCGAAAGTCTGTAATACCATCGCTTCGTGCAGTCATTTCTCCAGATTCTCTGAACCTTTTGATGATATTACGGACCACAAATGGTGAAATCACTAAATCCTTTGCAATAGCTCGTTGAGAAATGTTGTTCATAAACTGTTCGACAATTTGCTCACGCATTTGGTGACCCTCGCTCCTTCCTTGTTTGTGAACAGAGGTGGGTAGAGTAGCCAGAAATTCTACTCAAGTAAGAGTACTGTTACTTTAGAGATTTATTACTCAAGTAAAAGTAAGGAGTAGTCACCCAAATATTTACTTGAGTAAAAGTAAAAAGTATGTTGTGAAAAAACTACTCAAGTACTGAGTAACTGATGAGTAACCTGTTTTGTTTAATAATTACGGCAACAAATAATGCACAAAAACATAAAAATAGCAATGAGCAAATTCATAGCCAGGGAATATCTCTTAAGCAACTAAAACAATAATATATATTAAATAATAATACATTAAAATAAAAAAATTAAGGCAAATTGAGCCACAATAACTTAACAGCACCATAGGCTCAGTAGGCATCCATCGATTTGATTGATTGATTGAAACTTGTATTACTAGATTGCACAGTACAGTACATATTCTGTACGATTGATCACTAAATGGTAACACCCAAATAATTTTTTCAACGTTAATCAATTACTTAATAAATGACCAAGTCGAGGTTATCTACCTCATATATACATACACACACTAATACACACACACATATATATATATATAACAGTATATATAATATCAGTATATAATTTA
>NC_084625.1:20149725-20219725 GCF_033978795.1 Nerophis ophidion | reverse complement strand
CGAGCCAGCTCGGGTAAACAAGAGTCGTCAAACGAGCCTTTCCTGTAAAGCTTCATCTGCGGAGACGCTTTGATGTCGGTGTTAAACAGTCGCCAGGCGTCAACGCATACCACCCAGGTGCCATCGCTACGTGAGCCTTGTCGCTCTCCCCGGGTCGCCGGCCTCCCCCGCGCACACACCCCGGGCGCCCGATGGTGGCGGCAAGGCACTGAGCAGGTGTAAAATGACAACGCGATCCAAGCTCTCACAGAGCACATCGGATGCTAACTCTAAATGCAGCAATTACCACCCGCCGTCTCAGCTGCAGTTGGTTCATTATTTAGTTCAACAAATAGCATTACGGGCGGTGCGGCGGATTGATTGTGACGAGGAGAGGAGAGGAGAGAGACTCCCAGGCGTTCTCAATGTTGGTCTCACGCTGTGGTCTCTTTTTCTTGGGGTTTGATATAATTTCCGTCTTCCTGCAGTGTAATTCAGAAGCACTCTCTTGAACGTTGTCATTATTACGTCAGCATCTAACAGCCAATATTTAAGACATGAGCAATAACCTTTTTAGAGGACAAGTGAAACTTGGAACAACGTAGAGTAGCTCTCCCGTCCAAAGGCAAAACCTAGTATCTCACTTCTAGCTGATTTTGAGAAAACAAAGGGAAACCGATCTATCTTGATGCTGTCTTACCAAGATCTACAAAGTCATGAAACGTATAAATGTTTTCTTGAGCTTTCATTTTCTTGCCGATTGAGCCATGGATTGAATCTGCTCTCATGAACGTGTGGCCTTTCTCCAGATATTTTATCACAATCTCGGGTGGGCCCCGTTCTGTGTTTGCACATTGGGCAAGAGCCGTGCACAGCGTCCAGTTTTTATTTTGACCTCCAAAGTTATCTGCCCAAAAGTGTATGCAAGGGGAAGAATCAAGAACAATGCATTTAATGAAGGTGCTTGCAACGTCCTGGGCCAATCTTCCAAATATCCCCTCGTGCCATAATATCACATAATCAGGTCGGCCCTCATTCGTGCAAATGTCTCATTAAAGACAATAAGGCAAAAGAAGCTGCGATTGGTCCCTTGAGATACTAGGTTTTTCTGTTGTATCTACACGGTTATGTGGTAGTTGCTAGGTCCTGCCATGCGCGTAACAGCTTACTTACGGAACAAATTACAATATCGCATACACTGATGTTATCACCTAGGAACTCCAAAATTATTATCAGCTCAGTTTTGACCAAAATTGAGTTACTGGGTTTTGCCTTTGGACGAGAGAGCTGTTGTGCAATCATCTGCTTTCACTGGTACACATTTATATCGTAACTTAAATACAAAACCCAAAACCAGTGAAGTCAGCACGTTGTGTAAATCGTAAATAAAAAGAGAATACAAAGATTTGCAAATCCTTTTCGACTTATATTCAATTGAATAGACTGCAAAGACAAGATATTTGATGTTCGAACAGAGAAACATTTTTAATTTTTTTTTGTGCAAATATTCATTAAATTACAATTTAATGGCAGCAACACATTGCAAAAAAATTGTCACAGGGGCATTTTTACCACTGTGTTACATGGCCTTTCCTTTTAACAACACTCAGTAAACGTTTGGGAACTGAGGAGACCAATTTTTGAAGATTTTCAGGTAGAATTCTTGCCCATTCTTACTTGATGTTTAACTTAAGTCGTTCAACAGTCCG
This sequence comes from Nerophis ophidion, assembly GCF_033978795.1. Taxonomy (NCBI): domain Eukaryota; kingdom Metazoa; phylum Chordata; class Actinopteri; order Syngnathiformes; family Syngnathidae; genus Nerophis; species Nerophis ophidion. The sequence goes on along the minus strand of NC_084625.1, from coordinate 20,218,037 downwards.
TCATATTTTACTCTTCATATTTATCCCAAACATTTTCATTGAGAGACAAGTCTGGACTACAGGCAGGCCAGTCTAGTATCTGCACTCTTTTACTATGAAGCCACGCTGTTGTAACACGTGGCTTGGTATTGTTTTGTTGAAATAAGCAGGGGCGTCCATGATAACGTTGCTAGGATGGCAACATATGTTGCTCCATAACCTGTATGTACCTTTTAGCATTAAAGTTGCCTTCACAGACGTGTATGTTACCCATGCCTTGGGCACTAAGACACCCCCATACCATCACTGGGGCTGTCTTTTGAACTTTCCGCCTACAAAAATCCGGATGGTTCTTTTCCTCTTTGGTCCAGCGGACACGACGTCCACAGTTTCCAAAAACAATTTGAAACTTGGACTTGTCAGACCACAGAACATTTTTCCGCATTGCCTCAGTTCATCATAGATCAGCTCGGGTGTTGTTGATAAATGGCTTTCGCTTTGAATAGTAGAGTTTTAACTTGCACTTACAGATGTAGCGACAATCTGTTGTTACTGACAGTGGTTTTCTGAAGTATTCCTGAGCCCATGTGGTGATATCTTTTACACACTGATGTCGCTTTTTGATGCAGTACCGCCTGAGGGATCGAAGGTCATATAGCTTGCTGCTTAGGTGCAGTGATTTCTCCAGATTCTCTGAACCTTTTGATGATATTACGGACCGTAGATGGTGACGACCCTAAATTCCTTGCAAACGCTGGTTGAGAAATGTTGTTCTTAAGCAGTTTGCTCACACATTTGTTCACAAAGTAGTGACCCTCGCCCCCGCTCTCGTTTGTGGAAGCTGCTTTTGTACCCAATCATGGCACCCACCTGTTCATAATTAGCCTGTTCACCTGTGGAATGTTCCAAGTGTTTGATGAGCATTCCTTAACTTTCTCAGTCTTTTTTGCCATTTGTGCCAGCTTTTTTAAACATGTTGCAAGCATCAAATTCCAAAGGAGCTAAAACAAATAAAGTTTTCCAGTTTGAACGTTAAGTATCTTGTCTTTGCAGTCTATTCAATTGAATATAGGTTGAAAAGGATTTGCAAATTTATATATGTGTATTTTGTTTTTATTTACGATTTACACAACATTTACTGGTTTTGGGCTTTGTAGAAAGGGTTTGATGTTGCTATCTGCAGGGCAAATAGAAACCTGTAAGAGGGCGCTTTCCCACAGGTCAATTCACTTAGATTGTTTAGATGAGACGAGATGTTGTGTACCTGCAGGATTTTTTGGCACTTGAACCCAAGAATTGAAGAACTCAATTGCTTCTTGAACATGGTTGGTAAACTAAAAGGTTTGTATAGTGAAGCTGAGTTCCTCGTAAGAATCAATGTCAACATTAACAATTGGTTCTAGTCTCAACAAAAGTACCTATTTTACCGGAAAAAAAAAAAAAAACTTGCACATTTTAAAGACACTGATACAAAAAGTATAGTTTACTGGAAAGTACTCACAGCACGTCACTCAATACTTTGTTGATGCACCTTTGGCAGAAATTACAGCCTCAAGTATTTTCTGAATACGATGCCACAAGCTTGGCACACCTATCTCAAAAACACTAAAATTCATTATTTTAGCATGAATAAATAACGTTTAACAAGCATTGATCTTATTGATGGAAGTAAACGGCCTGGTTGAAGTCCAGTAGATCCCTGTATGTAGCAACTGTCAGGTGGTGTAGGTGATGAACCCCAAGATCCAGAGATGACAGGCTTGGAAATTGAAAACATGGTTTTAATGTTCAAAAAATAAGGCAAGGAAAAAACTAACCAGAAACCGGGAAACAGCAAACAGGGACAGGAGTCGGGATCTAGGGAATAGCTCTCAGCTTCCAAAATAAGGCAGTCCACCGCACACAGCAAACAATACTCCAGCACTCACTGGAGGGAAAGGCAGGTTTAAATAATGGCTCTGATTAGTGCTCAGGCAGCAGGTGAGCGGGTGAACACTAATCAGAAGCAGATAGAAATAACAAGTAACCATGGTAACTAAAAGAAACAAGGGTGCACAAAAAACAGGAACCGAAGGAGTCTTAGTTTGAAAATAAGAAACATAATCCAGACCACAGATCATGACAGAACCCCCCACTCAAGGACAGATCCCAGATGTCCAAAACAAACAAAAAAAACAAGATCAATAGTCATGGGAGAGTGGGAGGAGGACTTGCGAGGGAGAGTCAGGTGGCGGTGACGTGTAGAATCCCGCTGCACTTGACGAGGCGGGCGACCCGGGAACGGCCACATCCGTGACCGCTGAGGTGGGCGCACTTGGCCTGGCGGAGGTCCAGGGAACGGCCACATCCGTGGTCGATAGGGAGGTGGGTGCGTCGTCCTTAAGGTAGGCGTGGAAGCTGCAGGCGGCGAAATTTGGCGTGGTGCGTCTGCAACTGGCGGGACTGGAGCTTGGCTCGGTGGCGGCACTGGAGCTTGGCTTGGTGGCAACACTGGAGCTTGGCGTGGTGGAGGCACTGGAGCTTGGCGTGGTGCTAGCCTTGGACTTGGTGCTGGACTTGGACTTGGTGCTAGACTTGGATTTGGTATTGGACTTGGACTTGGTGCTAGCTTTGGACTTGGACTTGGTGCTAGCCTTGGAGTTGGACTTGGTGCAGGTGGCCTCGATTGGGATTGCGGCTTGGCAGGCCAAAAGACTGGTGGTGGTGGCCGGGCCGGAGGTTGCTGCCTGGTTGGGTGCAGCTGAGTCACCCCTCTAGATCAGCTCCCGGCCCTAGCCCCCCTCTCAAGGGACGGATCCAAGAGTCCCCAAAGAGGGCCACAGACGCGAAAGATGGGTGGGAGGGAGCTTGAAAGGAGTCAAAACTTCTCCTCCATTCGGCCATTGTTGCCAGCATCCTTTCAAACTTCTCCGCCATAGAAATCTCCGCGGGGTGTACTGTACGTGACGAACCCCAAGATCCAGAGATGACAGGCTTGGAAAATGAAAACATGGTTTAAATGTTAAAAAAATAAAGCGAGGCAAACACAAACCAGAAACCAGGAAACAGCAAACAGGGACAGGAGTCGGGATCTAGGGAATAGCTCTCAGCGTCCAAAAAAGTGCAGTCCACAGCACACAGCAAACAATACTTCAGCACTCACTGGAGGGCAAGGCAGGTTTAAATAATGGCTCTGATTAGTGCTCAGGCAGCAGGTGAGCGGGTGAACACTAATCAGAAGCAGGTGGAAATAATAAGTAACCATGGTAACTAAAACAAAAAAGGGTGCACAAAAAACAGGAACCGAAGGAGTCTTAGAATAAAAATCAAAAACATAATCCAGACCGCAGATCATGACAGCAACAAGACAACTCATAACTAAAAATAGTACTTCACAAAAATGGGAATTCTTTTGTAGCAAAGCTCGCAGTGCATTTCTTACTAGACGTTCAGAGAGAGCTCGTCTGTCAAGAGAACGCCGTTACCGCTCCTTCCCTGCAAGGCAAGGCGCCTTAAGCTTCTCCTAATTGCTGTCGATTAATCAAATCAGCCCCGTAGTGCAGAGAAGAACGACCTTATCAGCTAGCGCCTCTGCCTCTGAAGCATCCTGATGAGTAAGACAAGCGTGCTATGTATGCTAATTCAAGTTGAACACAACAAAGGCGATTATAATGGATGTTTTAATGCAATCGATACTATAAAGCCATGCAAATTAAACTTCACTTTTTCATGCTGCTAATTATTCCGGCCTCCTTTTCCTTCTGTTGCTAGTTGAGACGTTCGAAACGAGGTTTGCATGTCGAGACGGCATTGACCTAACGCGACACTGCCAACGGTTCAAACGCAGCCCGAGTGATCATTTAAGCAATTACAGTTGGTAAGTTGGTATTTTTTCCTGGTTCCTGTGAGAATTCTGCGCGTGACTGAAGCATTAAAGGCCTACTGAAATTAGATTTTCTTATTTAAACGGGGATAGCAGGTCCGTTCTATGTGTCATACTTGATCATTTGGCGATAATGCCATATTTTTGCTGAAAGGATTTAGTAGAGAACATCGACGATAAAGTTCGCAACTTTTGGTCGCTAATAAAAAAGCCTTGCCTGTACCGGAAGTAGTAGACGATGTGCGCGTGACGTCACTGGTTGTTGGGCTCCTCACATCTGAACATTGTTTACAATCATGGCCACCAGCAGCGAGAGCGATTCGGACAGAGAAACGACGATTTCCCCATTAATTTGAGCGAGAATGAAAGATTCGCAGATGAGGATAGTGAGAGTGAAGGACTAGAAATTTTTTTAAAAAGACAGGGCTGTGGGAGCGATTCAGATGTTATTAGACACATTTACTAGGATAATTCTGGAAAATCTCTTATCTGCTTATTGTGTTATTAGTGTTTTAGTGAGATTATATAGTCGTATCTGAAAGTCGGAGGGTTGTAGCCACGGGTGTGATGACCGCCAGTGTCTCTGAGGGAAGCCACGTTTCTCGATGAAAAGAAGGGAAGACAGCCGGTCGGGCCGGGCTGAGCTTTTTTTCCCTCTCCTCCACGGTGGAAGCATCCCACGTTCGGGCAGCCGATGGGAGGAGGCAAGAGAGTCCGCAGCTGCCTCTTTGAAAGGTGCACGAGGAACGGCGCAAGCTCAGCTAATGTATACGGTAAGAGCCGACTTATTTCCACAATTTTCTCACCGGTTGACATGTGGTAGAGAACCATGTTCGCTTGACCACTCTGTTCCATAGTAAGCTTCACCTTCGGGAATGTAAACAAGGAAACAGCGGTTGTGTTGTGTTGCTAAAGACCGCCCTAATACGCCGCTTCCCACCTACATCTTTCCTCTTTGACGTCTCCATTATTAATTTAACAAATTTTAAAGATTCAGCAAAACAGATGTGAAGAATGCTGTGTAATTATGCAATTAAAGCAGACTACTTATACCTGGGATCGGGCTGGAACAAAATGTCCGCTACAATCCGTGACATCACCCGCACGCGTCATCATACGCGTCATCATACCGCGACGTTTTCAACAGGAAACTTCGGTCGAAAATTAAAATGGCAATTTAGTAAACTAAAAAGGCCGTATTGGCATGTGTTGCAATGTTATTATTTCATCATTGATATATAAACTATCAGACTGCGTGGTCGGTAGTAGTGGGTTTCAGTAGGCCTTTAAAGACTGGGACTATCCAAGACTAGCTGCAGTGTGCTTAAACAACCAGCAGGTAGCATCTGTGAGCAGATAAGGCCGTATCATCGCTTTCTCTTCGGGACTTATCAGGTCGGTAGTGCATTCTTTACTCACACTGAAAAAGAAGGATGACGCAGAAATACAACCTTAGCTATTGTACTTCTTGCTCGCATGTTAATATGATGAACTTTTTATGTATAAACAGTCGTGGTCAAAAATGTACATACACTTGTGAAGGACATAATGTCATGGCCTCCAAACTTATTTTTGGGTATTGTGGTTAAACAGCTCCATTTTTGTTTAATCTGACATCACATGGACAACTATAAGACCTGGAAGAAAGTTCTGCGGTCAGATAAAATAAAAGTGGAGCTGCTTGGCCACAATACCCAGTAATATGTTTGGAGGAGAAAAGGTGAGGCCTTTAATCCCAGGAACACCAAACCTACCGTCAAGCATGGTGGTGGTAGCATTATGCTCTGGGCCTGTTTTGCTGCCAATGGAACTGGTGCTTTAAATGGGACAATGAAAAAGGAGGATTACCTCCAAATTCTTCAGGACAACGTAAAATCATCAGCCCGGAGCTTGGGTCTTGGGCGCAGTTGGGTGTTCCAACAGGATAGGATGGACCGCTCGCCTGTGTATCGGTTGGGGACATCTCTGCGCTGCTGATCCGCCTCCACTTGGGATGGTTTCCTGCTGGCTCTATTATGGACGGCACTCTCGCTACTATATTGGATCCACTTTGGACTGGACTCTCACCGTTATGTTGGATCCACTATGGATTGGACATTCACAATATCATGTTAGACCCGCTCGACATCCATTGCTTTTGGCCCCCTAGGGGGGTTGCCCACATATGCGGTCCTCTCCAAGGTTTCTCATAGTCATCATTGTCACTGTCATCGACGTCCCACTGGGTGTGAGTTTTTCCTTGCTCTTATGGGGGTTCTGTACCGAGGATGTCGTTGTGGTTTGTGCAGCCCTTTGAGACACTTGTGATTTAGAGCTATATAAATAAACATTGATTGATTGATTGATTGGATTGGTTCGCAGCCGAGTGTGAAGCAACCGGAATGAGAATCAGCCCCTCCAAGTCCGAGTCCATGGTTCTCGCCCGGAAAAGGGTGGAGTGCCATCTCCGGGTTGGGGAGGAGACCCTGCCCCAAGTGGAGGAGTTCAAGTACCTAGGAGTCTTGTTCACGAGTGGGGGAAGAGTGGATCGTGAGATCGACAGGCGGATCGGTGCGGCGTCTTCAGTAATGCGGACTTTGTACCGATCCGTTGTGGTGAAGAAGGAGCTGAGCCGGAAGGCAAAGCTCTCAATTTACCGGTCGGTCTACGTTCCCATCCTCACCTATGGTCATGTGCTTTGGGTCATGACCGAAAGGATAAGATGTGAAGTGAAGTGAATTATATTTATATAGCGCTTTTCTCTAGTGACTCAAAGCGCTTTACAAGTGAAACCCTGTAAAGGTTTATTGTTCAATATATAGAACAGTACTTACAGCGTTCTAAAAAGTTACCCAAAAGTAATACTAATACATGTTACACATATCCATCCATCCATTTTCTACCGCTTATTCCCTTTTGGTATATATATACATATATATATACACATATACATATATATATATATATATATATACACATATACACATATTATCAAATTAGCAAAAATTGTAGCATAAATTGTTAGCATGCTAACAAGAGAACAGGTAACATACATTTCAGATGGCGCCAAGAAACAAAATTGAATAATATAAGGTTAAAACGTAAAAAACATTTGCTAAATTGCTAGCATGTTAAATTTAGCGTGTCAACATATGAAGAAGAGCTACCATACTTTTAAAATGGCGCCAAGTAACAAAATCCACAGTTAAAATGTACAAAATTAGCGTCAATGCTAGCATAGTAATGCTAGCCTGTTATTGTAAACATGTAAACAGCTTGCACAATTCTAAGATGGCGCTAAGTAGCAAAATCAATGATTCTTAGGCTAAAAAGTACCAAATAAGCTAAAATGGAGAACAGCAAGGATACTTTTAGGATGGCGCCAAGTAACAAAATCCATGATTATAAGGTTAAAACATATGCAATTTGTTAAATTGCTAGCACTAAAAATATTAACATGTCAAAATATGAAATGCATGCACACTTTTAAGATGGCGCCACGGATGTACAAAACTAGATTAAACGCTAGCATAGATATTGGCATAGTAATACTAGCCTTTTAATGTAAACAGCCAGCAAACTTAAGATGGCGCCAAGTAACAATATATCATTAATAGGGGGAACAGCTAACACAGTTTTAAGATTAAGTGAAAAAGTATCAAATGTGCTAAATTGCTAGCATAGTAATCTTAGCATGTAAACTGCAAAGAGGACAGGGCGATAACTGGAGGGAGACATAACTTCTAAAAGGGAAAACCTATATATAAAGATCACGGGTACAAGCGGCCGAAATGAGTTTCCTCCGCCGGGTGGCGGGGCTCTCCCTTAGAGATAGGGTGAGAAGCTCTGTCATCCGGGAGGAACTCAAAGTAAAGCCGCTACTCCTCCACATCGAGAGGAGCCAGATGAGGTGGCTTGGGCATCTGATCAGGATGCCACCCGAACGCCTCCCTAGGGAGGTGTTTAGGGCACATCCAAACGGTAGGAGGCCACAGGGAAGACCGAGGACACGCTGGGAAGACTATGTCTCCCGGCTGGCTTGGGAACGCCTCGGGATCCCCTGGGAAGAGCTAGACGAAGTGGCTGGAGAGAGAGAAGTCTGGGCTTCCCTGCTTAGGCTGCTGCCCCCTCGACCCGACCTCGGATAAGCGGAAGATGATGCATGGATGGATGATTGATTGATTGACGAATACTCCAAACAGGTTGTGAGTTCAAACCCCATCTGAGTCATACCAAAGACTATAAAAATGGGACCCATTACCTCCCTGCTTGGCACTCAGCATCAAGGGTTGGAATTGGGGGTTAAATCACCAAAAATGATTCCCGGGCGCGGCCACTGTTGCTGCTCACTGTTCCCCTCACCTCCCAGGGGGGAGAAGAAGGGGATGGGTCAAATCCAGAGGACCATAATTGGTATTTTAACTTTGACTTTTATATAACATGAACGCACTGTGATTGTATTCACACTTCACATATGCTTGTTTTCAATGTTGAGTCCCATTTGGGTGGATTAAAAAAAAAGAATGCATGGTTTTGTAGCCAAGCAGCGTAAACATTTCCTGCAAGAGACAGTGAGAGAGAAATGCTCAGGACGCGACCCCGCCAACCTCCACAGCAGCTGCAGTGGCAATGATCCCCACCTCGCCTCGTATCGTTTTGTCGTCGGGCGTCCACATCCTGACTGAGGTCCGGGGAACAATGAAGTGAAGTGAAGTGAATTATACTTATATAGCGCTTTTCTCTAGTGACTCAAAGCGCTTTGCATAGTGAAACCCAATATCTAAGTTACATTTAAACCAGTGTGGGTGGCACTGGGAGCAGGTGGGTAAAGTGCCTTGCCCAAGGACACAACGGCAGTGACTAGGATGGCGGAAGCAGGAATTGAACCTGCAACCCTTAAGTTGCTGGCACGGCCACTCTACCAACCGAGCTATACCGGTCGGTAGAGTGGGGAACAATGGGGGACACATGATAGCGCATTAACCCGCCGAGCGCTGCAGGAGAATTGAGGCTGTCAATCAGCAGGCGGCAAGCCTGAAGCAAATCAATGCACGCAGTCATGATTATTATACATTTACATATCTTTTATTACTCACCAATTTATTTGGCGGCCGTGCAGGCTCTGTTTGAAAAGGCATCAAAGTGAACACCACTTTGATGACTTAATGATCAGCCCTTTTCGCGACAACCAGCGTCAAATACCAAACAGAGCTTTTGCTGCCTGTGATTATTCCAGCGGTAATCGTTGCTTTTATTGCAGCCTTCATGACTTATTGACATGTGGGGAAAAAAGAAGGCGCCTGTCACGGAGGCTCTGCACGGCGAAACTCATTCATGCAAAAGAACAATAACTCACAGGAGCATAAGAGAAAATTCTCTGGTGCACGGTTAAAGTTTTAGCCTTTTCATCTGCAAGGGCTGCAGATGAGAAGTAAAAAAAAAAAACGGGGTCTCGCCATCTCCTATCTTAAAAAATAAGAGTATCATCAAGTATTTCATAAGAGGGGCACGGTTGCTTTTAAAAGCACTCATTTTTCTCTGGATTTTTGTTTTTAGGTCGCTGAAAAAATAATATTTTTCAAAATATTGTTTTGGCTGACTATTGGCTAAAATGTCCACAGAGTAAATACTTAAGCCCCTTCTACACTAAGGCTATGTCTACACTAAGCCGGATAACGCATCCCATCCATTTTCTACCGCCTGTCCCTTTTGGGGTTCCAGGGGGGTGCTGGAGCCTATCTCAGCTGCATTCGGGCGGAAGGCGACGTACAACCTGGACATGTCGTCACCTCATCACCACCTCATTAGAGGGCCAACCCAGATAGACTGACAGCATTCTCATTTCTCACTCACATTCACACACTAGATCAGGAGTAGGGAACCTATGGCTCTCGAGCCAGTTGTGGCTCTTTTGATGACTGCACCTGGCTCTCAGATAAATCTTAGGGCGGTTTAACTCGGTTGGTAGAGTGGCCGTGCCAGCAACTTGAGGGTTGCAGGTTCGATTCCCGCTTTAGCCATCCTAGTTACTGGCGTTGTGTCCTTGGGCAAGACACTTTACCGACCTGCTCCCAGTGCCACCCACACTGGTTTGGATGTAACTTAGATATTGGGTTTCACTATGTAAAGCGCTTTGAGTCACTAGAGAAAAAGCGCTATATAAATATAATTCACTTCACTTCACATCTTAGCTGACATTGTTTAACACGATAAGTAATGAACAATTCCGCTGTTAATCACAATGTCAAAAATAATATTCAAAAAATAAAACTTTTTCATGCATTTTCATCCATCCATCCGGTTCCTACCACACCTGTTCAAGAAGTCGCATTAATGGTAAGAAGTGTTTTATTTATTGTTGGTTAGCCTCAGAATAACAGTGTTATTAAAAAGAATAAGAGACTTATTATACTCTAAAAATGTTGGTCTTTCTTAAAAATGCACCCGTATAGTTGTATTCAGTGTTAAAAAAAATAAATTGTATGGCTCTCACGGAAATACTTTTAAAAATATTTGGCTTGTATGGCTCACTCAGCCAAAAAGGTCCCCGACCCCTGCACTAGGGCCACCCCTTAAACAAATAATTATTGAGCCTAAGCTAAACCAGCGTTTCCTCGGACAAAATTTTACACGGGTAAGTGCGCCGTGTATTTCTTGAATCTCCATCTCTTACCTTTGTTTGGACTCATTGATCGTTTACAAAGTGAGTTCGGAGAGGAAGCGATGCCAGAAAGACGAACGGCTTCATAATAAAGCGGTTTCGAAACTCGGAGCTAACCACTAAAAAGATTAGACCTGGCCCGCCAGTATTATACAGCGGTGGTGCCGCTGTAACGCCGCATTCACTGCTTATACTCATACTTGCCAACCCTCCTGATTTTCCCGGGAGACTCCCAAAGTTCAGTGCCCCTCCCGAAAATCTCCCGGGGCAACCATTCTCCCGAATTTCTCCCCGGACAACAATATTGGGGCCGTGCCTTAAAGGCACTGCCTTTAGCGTTCTCCACAACCTGTCGTTACGTCCGCTTTTCCTCTATACATACAGCGTGCCGGCCAAGTCACATAGTATATGCGGCTTGTACACACACACACACAAAAGTGAATGCAAGGCATATTTGATCAACAGCCATACAGGTCACACTGAGGGTGGCCATATAAACAACTTTAACACTGTTACAAATATGCGCCACACTGTGAACCCTGACCAAACAAGAATGACAAACATAATTCGGGAGAACATTCGCAACAAAACACAACATGAACACAACAGAAAAAATACCCAGAACCCCTTGCAGCACTAACTCTTCGGGACGCTACAATATCCACCCCCGCTGTTTTTGAAAGTTGATTTTGCACTATTTGTCACAGTTGCCACTGACAGTTTGTTTGTGTTTTAGTTTTTCGTCTGTGTGTTTAGTATTTCCTGTCCTTAGTTCCTGTCTAGTGCTCTTATTTTGGTTCAGCTTCCTGTTTGTCTCCCTGTGTCCTGTTTTCACTCAGCTGCGGCTGATTGGCATCTGGTCACACCTGATGTGAATCGGCCAGCTCCTACTTTACCTGCTTTGTTCCTCCAGTCAGGGCTGGATCATTGTATTGTCATTCAGACTTGTCGTTGCCATATGTGGCTCTTGTCGTGTCTGTGATTCTTTTCAGCTATTACGTCTAGTCGCTCTTGTGATGTGTTATCGCTCCTGTCGTGTCGTACCTTGTCTTTGCAGCGTAGCGGTAAGCTATATTCAGTTGATGTTTGTAGCTTACTGTTTTTTGTTCCCTGCTTCCGTTTTATTTTTCATTATACAAGTACGACTTCTGTTTGCCTGTTCGCTACCCGCTAGCTTCCACGCTAAGCTCCTGTTCGTTATTTTCTAGCTCCCAGGCTAGCTCCTTTTGTTTGATTATCCGCCTCGTGTGCGCTTTGTGTTTCTACCCTTTTGGTTTTGTTTTTGTCTTAGTATTTAATTAAATCATGTTTTCACATTCCATGCCTGCCTCCATCTCTGCATCTTGGGGTTCGTCAACACATACTCCTGACACTATTAGGTTGTATAAACGTTGTTAAAGCAAATCAGTGTAGCAAACTGAGCAATAATTAACGTTGTATTCATTCACTTTCTCTTGCTACTTCAAGGCTTGATTGTTTGATTCATTCCTTATTGTTATTTTACGTTCAAATTTATTATTAGCCTATGGAAAAAGTTTATTTTGGTATTTACCTCAGAAGGCTGCAATTAGAAAAGAGGCATTCAATGTGTATTTAAATTATATTTGATATGCCATGGATATTTTTTAATTATTGTTATTATTATTTGAAACTCGATTTTGCATGTCACTGAAAAGTTATATAAGCCTTGCTTGTTCAATATTCAATGCAAAACTTGTTTGGGTGCTTATTAAAAGGTTAATTTGTTCAACCTTGGCCCGCGGCTTTGTTCAGTTTAAAATTTTGGCCCACTCTGTATTTGAGTTTGACACCCCTGCTTTAAAGAAAGCGGTTGCAGCTATTTTGGATACAACCCATCCCAGACGGCAAGAGAACTTTCGAATGTCCAGGTCAGCTGTGATTCCACTTACCGAAAACCTTCGTCCATTTGTCGAAGGAAAGTCAACGAGAATGCAAGCTCCCGTGAATGTGATACAAAAGGTAGCGTGTGCTTCGTATTACCTGGCCGTCGAGGGAAGACTATCTATGGAAAACGGCAAATGCTTTTGGTCTGGCAAAGCAGACTGTATCATGTATGTCGCCGACTCAACGTCTAGGTCCATAGTATATAAAGTCTCCAAAAAGGAATGGACAATGAAGGTGAAGGCAAAAAAGTGAGGAGTGTCCTGACTAGATATCTAGATCAGTGGTTCTTAACCTTGTTGGAGGTATGGAACCCCATTAGTTTCATATGCGCATTCACCGAAAACTTCTTAGTGAAATTTTGTATTCAAATTCAAGACAAAGTAATATGTTTTTGGTAACACTTTAGTATGGAGAACATTTTGTACGTAACAAAGATTTAATTTTGTCAGAGTTGCCACTGACAGTTTGTTTGTGTTTTAGTTTCTCCTCTGTGTGTTTAGTATTTCCTGTCCTTAGTTCCTGTCTAGTGCTCCTATTTTGGTTCAGCTTCCTGTTTGTCTCCCTGTGTCCTGTTTTCACTCAGCTGCGGCTGATTGGCATCTGGTCACACCTGATGTCAATTGGCCAGCTCCTATGTTACCTGGTTTGTTCCTCCAGTCATCCATCCATCCATTTTCTACCGCTTATTCCCTTTCGGGGTCGCGGGGGGCGCTGGCGCCTATCTCAGCTACAATCGGGCGGAAGGCGGTGTACACCCTGGACAAGTCGCCACCTCATCGCAGGGCCAACACAGATAAACAGACAACATTCACACTCACATTCAAACACTAGGGCCAATTTAGCGTTGCCAATCAACCTATCCCCAGGTGCATGTCTTTGGAGGTGGGAGGAAGCCGAAGTACCCGGAAGTAACCCACGCATTCACGGGGAGAACATGCAAACTCCACACAGAAAGATCCCGAGCCTGGATTTGAACCCAGGACTGCAGGACCTTCGTATTGTGAGGCAGACGCACTAACCCCTCTTCCACCGTGAAGCCCTTCCTCCAGTCAGTGCTGGATCATTGTATTGTCATTCAGACTTGTCGTTGCCATATGTGGCTCTTGTCGTGTCTGTGATTCTTTTCAGCTATTACCTGTCGTGCTACATTTTGTCCTGGTCGTCGTAGCGGTAAGCTGTCCTTGTTAGCCATCAGTTATTTCCAGTTTTTCTGTTTGCCATCCACTAGCTTCCATGCTAAAGTTCCTTTTTGTTTTCTAGCTTCCAGTGCTAGCTCCCTTAGTTTGTTATTCCGCCCACATGCGTGTTTTTTGTTTGTTCTTGTTCTATTATTTCCATTAAATAATGTCTTCATATTCTATGCCTGCCTCCGTCTCTGCATCTTGGAGTTCATCACCAACAAACTGTGACAAATTTAGAGATTTTTGGACACCAGGGATCATATTCTAAGAAACAAAGACTTAATCTAGAGTTATTTGGTTAAGGTTAGGGTTAGAGGGTTAGGGCCAAGGTTAGAGGGTTAGGGTTATAATGACGCCATGCCGAATAAGGCAGTAATAAGTACTTAATAATGACTAGTTAAGAGCCAGTATGTTACTAATTTGCATGTTAATAAGCAACTAATTAATGGTGAACATGTTGCCAATACTAAAGTGTTACCATGTTTTTTTTTACTGGTCCACAAAATGAACCGTGCATGATCATCGCCTTGTTCAAAGAACAAACCAACACAGTGCATAAACTCACAACAAATTACACACCTGCAAATCAGTGTGACTTCTGCTGTTGCCGTATCCGTAATACGGCGATAGGAATTAGTTTTTATTTACACAATGAGTCGGGTGTGTTTTGACCTCCGCCGAACCCCGGAGGCCGACTCGCCCAACCCCCAGGGTTCGATCGAACCCAGGTTAAGAACCACTGATCTAGATCCCTCGATTGTTTTTTGTCAAATGTTCTGTATCCCTTTGTATGCTTTCGTGTCCAATTGAAATTTGATTAATTTATGATGTCTCAGGTGTGATTCACTACAATAGGGCCCCACAGCACACTGGATTCCAGTTCATTCAAATACAGCAATACTGGATATTGTTGATATAAGTTAAATTCAAGACCTTGCAGACATTGCGCCGGCTGACGGAGGGGGTAAGGGGGTCTTAGACGACCATTGTGTATGGATATGTTTAGGTGGGATTTACCCTGGATAACCTTAGTAAACGGGACCTTTGATTGATTGATTGATACTTTTATTAGTAGATTGCACAGTACAGTACATATTCCGTACAATTGACCACTAAATGGTAACACCCGAATAAGTTTTTCAACTTGTTTAAGTCGGGGTCCAACCTAAGGTTATCCAGGGTAAATCCCACCCAACCTTATCCTTGTCCACACACACAATGCCACCATTGTGACCCCGTCCCCCCTCTGTCCACCGGCGCAAGGCGACCTAGTACGCATGCGCGTCATAGTCACCTCTGACCTGGAAGTGTATCCTTACCCTGTGTTTCAATGTAGACTATTGCCACATTTCTCTTAACAGTAAACCTTCCTTGCCTCACCGTCAGCAGCTGTTAGACTATTGTAGTGAATCATACCTGAGCCATCATACATGAATCATATCTTTTATGGACGTGTGAAAGTAAACAATGTAATGAAGAACATTTAGATAGATAGATAGATAGATAGATAGTACTTTATTGATTCCTTCAGGAGCGTTCCTTCAGGAAAATTAAAATTCCAGCAGCAGTGTACAGAGTTGAGATCAATTCAAAGAAAAAAGTAAAAAGTAAATAATGGGGGTTTAAAAGGAAACAAAATAGAGAAATATTACAAAAAGAATAAAAACAATGGGAATAACAATATAACAGTAAAATAAGAATATAACAAGACAAAGTAGGCAGTAGTGACCATGTTATGAAAACGTATTGCACTGTTATTGTTTTGCATCCCCTGTCATCCTAATACCCCCCATCCCCCGTCCCAGAGAGGAGTTGTACAGTCTAATGGCGTGTGGGACAAAGGAGTTCTTGAGTCTATTAGTCCTGCACTTGGGATGAAGCAGTCTAGAACTGAACAGGCTCCTCTGGCTACTGATAACGCTATGCAGAGGGTGACTGGCATCATCCAGGATGCTCACTAGTTTGTCAACAGTCCTCTTCTCTGCCACCGTCACCAGTGAGTCCAGTTTCATTCCGATTGTAGAACCGGCCCGCCTGATCAGTTTCTCAAGTCTGGAGCTGTCCTTCTTAGATGTACTGCCCCCCCAGCACACTACCATGTAGAACAGAACACTGGCAACCACAGACTGGTAGTACATCCACAGGAGTTTTCTACAAATGTTGAAGGAGTGCAGTCTCCTGAGGAAGTACAGCCTGCTCTGTCCTTTCTTGTACTGGTGGTCCGTGTTAACAGTCCAGTCCAGCTTATTGTCCATTTAACAGTCCATTTGACAACAATTAATCTAGGGATCTAGATATCTGGTCAGTAATCACTCCACATAAATGTTGGACGATACCTGATAGTCCGCTTTGCCAGTCCAAATGCCTTCGCTGTTTTCCCTCGTCCACGGGAGCCCGCATTCTCGTTGTCTCCCCTTCGATAAATGGACAACGATTTTTGCTAAGTAGAATCACAGCTGAGCTGGACATTTGAAAGTTCTCTTGCAGTTCCTGTGGCACAACACACTCGTTGACGAACACACTGTATGTCACCAGGCTGCCGTTCTTCCAGGCCTTATCCAAAACCGTCGCTCAACATTACTATGTTGCCGTTTGGCTGTGGCACGGTCTTTCTGGCGTCACTTCCTCGCCGAACTCAGTTTGTAAACGATCAATGAGTCCATACAAAGCAAAGAGACAGAGATTCAAGAATTTGACGGCGCACTTAACCTTGGAAAAAAATATCCAAAGACGGGTACCTTAAACCAGTGGTTCTCAACCTATTTTTAAGTGATGTACCCCCAGTGAACATTTCTGTAATTCAAGTACCCCCTAATCAGAGCAAATAATTTTTGGTTGAAAAAAAGAGATAAAGAAGTAAAATACAGCACTATTTCATCAGTCTCTGATTCATTAAATTGTATAACAGTGCAAAATATTGCTCATTTGTAGTGGTCTTTCTTGAACTATTTGGAAAAAAAGATAAAAATAACTAAAAACTTAAAATAAACAAGTGATTCAATTATAAAAATCAAGATTTCTACACATAGAAGTAATCATCAACTTAAAGTGCCCTCTTTGGGGATTGTAATAGAGATCCATATGGATTCATCAACTTAATTCTACACATTTCTTCACAAAAAAAGGAATCTTTAACATCAATATTTATGTAACATGTCCACAAAAAAAATCTAGCTGTCAACACTGAATATTGCATTGATGTATTTTGTTTTCACAGTTTATGGACTTACATTCATATTTTGTTGAAATATTATTCAATAAATATATTCATGAAGGATTTTTGAATTCTTGCTACTTTTAGAATATTTTTTTTAAAATCTCACGTACCCCTTGGCATACCTTCAAGTACCCCCAGGGGTACGCGTACCCCCATTTGAGAACCACTGCCTTAAACGATGGTTTAGTGTAGCTGAAACGGGGCTTAGGCTAAATAATTATTCGTTTAAAGTAGACAGGGTCTTAGAGCGCCAACTCTTGCTTTGTCACGTTTTCATGTGCATCAGTTTTGAGTTAGAAATTATTCAAGTTCAATCAGCGCCATTTGTTTCCCCAGGAAATACAGTATGTACGTAAAATACTACACTATAAAATCCCTGTTGTGTTCAGCACATTGATCTGGTTCTCATATTTTATAGAAATAATACTAGTTGCCTGTCCCTGTTTCCTAAAGATAGACTTTACCATCAAATATAAACGAGGACTGCAGTTATTGATTTTGTAATGTCTTTAAAGGTTCTCATCCATAGATTATGAGCAATTGAGTGACCATTGATTATTTTCTTCAACTAATGGAGTCATCAAATAAAACACATATCACAACCTCAATGCACATCTAATGGATAAGATTTTAAATAAACAAAGATTGTCAGATGATCGTTTATCTTTTTTCTTATTATTGCACATGGATAAATAAAATATTAAATAGATAATAAATAAAGATGTAAAGATAATTAAATGTTTTAATCATTTTTTTGTTTATTGTTGTTGGGTACTATGATGTAATGCCACATTGCATCTGCATGGGTAACAGTGAGCCAATAATTTGCAAATCCTTTTCAATTTATATTGAATTCAATAGACTGTGAAGACAAGATATTTAATATTCGAACTGAGCAACTTTTTTTGTTGTTGCAAATAATCATTAATTTAGAATTTAATGGCAACAACACATTGCAAAAAAGTTGTCAAAAGGGTATTTTTACCACTGTGTTACATGGCCTTTCCTTTTAACAACACCCAGTAAACCTATGGAAACTGAGGAGACCAACTTTTGAAGCTTTTCAGGTGGAATTATTTCCCATTTTTGCTTGATGTACAGCTTAAGTCCGGGGTCTCCGTTTTGGTATTTTAGGCTTCGTAATGCGCCACACATTTTAAATGTGAGACAGGTCTGGACTACAGGCAGGCCAGTCTAGTACCTGCACTCTTTTACTATGAAGCCACGCTGTTATAACACATGGCTTGACATTGTCTTGCTGAAATAAGCAGGGGCGTCCATGATAACGTTGCTTGGATGACAACATATGTTGCTCCAAAACCTGTATGGACCTTTCAGCCTTCACAGATGTGTAAGTTACCCATGCCTTGGGCACTAATACACCCCCATACCATTTTGAACTTTTCGTCTATAACACCCCGGATGGTTCTTTTCCTCTATGGTCTGGAGGACACGATGTCCACCGTTTCCAAAAACATATTGAAATGTGGACTCGTCAGACCACAGAACAGTTTTCCACTTTGCATCAGTCCATCTTAAATGAGTTCGGGCCCAGCAAAGCCGGCCGTGTTTCTGGGTGTTGTTGATAATTGCCTTTCGCTTTGGACTGCAGAGTTTTCACTCGCACTTAGCAACAAACTGTAGTTACTAACAGTGGTTTTCTGAAGTGTTCCTGAGCCCATGTGGTGTTATCCTTTACACACCGATGTTGTTTTTTGATGCTTTTCCGCCTAAGAGATCGAATGTCATGGGCATTCAATGTTGGTTTTCAGCCTTGCTGCTTACGTGCAGTGATTTGTCCAGATTCTTGGAACCTTTTGATGATTTTACAAACCGTAGATGGTGAAATCCCTAAATAGCTATCACAAGCTTGTTCAGAAATGTTGTTCTTTAACAAATTTGTTCACAAAGTGGTGACCCTCGCCCAATCCTTGTTTGTGAATGACTGAGCATTTCATGGAAGCTGCTTTTGTACCCAATCATGGCACACACCTGTGGGATGTTCCAAATAAGTGTTTGATGAGCATGGCTCAACTTTCTCAGTGTTTTTTGCCACATGTGCCAGCTTTTTTGAAACATGTTGCAGGCATCAAATTCTAAATGAGCTAATATTTGCAAAGAAATAACAAAGTTTTCCAGTTCGAACGTTAATTATCTTGTCTTAGCAGTCTATTCATTTATAGGTTGAACAGGATTTGCAAGTCATTGTTTTTTGTTTTTATTTACCATTCACACAATGTGCCAACTTCACTGGTTTTTGGGGCTTGTACTAAAGAAATTTTCAAACAAGAAATACATACTTCTTTATTATATGATTGATCCAAGCAGTTTAGGTTACAGGTTGCCAACAGTGCCATGCAATTAAGCCAAATGCAGAAACAATGGCATCTTAGCACGATTGCAGCTCAGTTGATCTGAGACACATTTTGGGGACAAGATGAAGTCACATCCCAGCATCAAAAAGAAAATTCCCTTTGAGGCGGAAAGTTTCCGTATTTTTGCAAGAAACTTCGGAATAAATTAAAGAAAAAAAATCACAAGAGGAGGAGATGTCAGGGGATTCGCTCGGAGGCTCCGGGAAGACAGCCCACTTTGTGGCCACGACTCGTCTCTGGCTCGTCATTTCATTTTTCATCACAAAGTGTTTTTAATCGCCCCCTTCTCTCATCTTGCTGGGGAATCCTATCAGTGATTCTGGTCCCTGTCGGTGTTGCCTGAGTAATTTAAAACTGGGATGGATTTCCCTCCAAGCAGGAAGTACTTACTGCGCCTAATTAATTCCTGATATTCCTAATCTTTTAACCTGCCGGTGAAAGCACGTCGTCACAACAGCGTGCTTTTTATTCAGGCGATAGGCGGGACAGCTGCAAGGAGACTTTCCTGGGTTGGGAGTTGACAATTCCTTGAGGAATAAATGCTGACTTGGTTGTAAGACGATTTGAACCGTATCATCCTGGGAACCAGCGTCCTCTGCAGTGGACATTTATTTTTGGTCCTGAGGTGCAAAACACAAATTTCCACTACCGTGGACGTTGGCTCTCAGGGGTGTATATTGTACCATACACCATTTACAGTATGATCTTGTAAATAAGATTCGATTTTCGGATTTTGCAAAAGTTGAAATGTTTTAAAGCTTATTTCTCAGGATTGAATGTGACTATTTTTGGTTATTTTCCTGTGTTTGGATCAACTTCCTGTCCTGGTGCTCTTGTTTTGTCAGTATTTCTTGTTTAGTGT
Source organism: Nerophis ophidion (assembly GCF_033978795.1). NCBI lineage: Eukaryota > Metazoa > Chordata > Actinopteri > Syngnathiformes > Syngnathidae > Nerophis > Nerophis ophidion. The sequence continues at coordinate 20,198,016 of NC_084625.1, read as the reverse complement.
CTGTGTTTTGAGGCACATATACTTTCTGTTCCTTTATTGTAAATTAATTCTATTTAGTTCCATCTTGTCCTCTTTTTCAGGGTCTGTTTAATGTGCTCGTGTTCTGTTTAACTTGGTTCCTGCATAGATTTCCCAATGCTTCCGGGGTTATGGTTTAACAGGGGAAGGTGACGGTAACAGATACTAGAGGAAATGTTAGCTCTATAGATGTATTATATATATTAACTATATAAATAATAATCAAACAATAGAATATAAACTAAAGAAATGGAGTGTGAACGAGATCCAAAAGTGTATGTGGTGTGAGGCTATGTGTGTGATTAGCTGAGGTGTGTGTTACCAAATGTTGTGGAGAGCGAAGTAACACAGAAGTCTGTAGGGCAGGAGCGAAAAGACAAGATCCGTGTCCAAGCGGGAGGTCAAGAATCCAAAAGGCAGTCCGGGAGGAAAAGGGGAAAAACAGGGAATCTCAGTGGAACACCGGAAGCGAAAGGTACAGAAGACTATACTCCGGCGCCGGCATGCCAGGTTGTCCAGGCTTATGAAGGCAGCTCCTTCATTACCGGCAGGTGTGATGATTGCCGGTGAATGATTGCAGTTGGCGGCTGCTGTAGGGAGAGCAGCTCGTCCCTGGATGTGCGCACCCGTGGGCGTGCCCCGCGATGCGCACAGACTGATGAGCTGCATTGGTAGGAGTCTAAGCTGTAACATCCGGTGCACTTCCCAGCTGCACTATAGCCTTTAGTTTGTCAATAAATATACTTTTACGTCAATGGCGTCAACTGTCCTCTGCATCTTTGGGACCACTTTGCAAGCAACGCTGACCTTCGCCGTAACTTTAAATCTGCTCAGTGCTCGATGATAAATTGTATGTCCGGAACTTTTAAGCTAGACTGCTTTATTTTCTGTTGTTTCATGAGATTAAAGACTCATCATTCCTGCACTCCGCTCTCCTGGTTCTTGCATTCTGGGGTCACACAACGGCAGCCATGTGAGTTCCCAATTTCTATAAAAGTTGTCCTCATCCATCCCTTTTCTGTACCAGTTGTCATCATCCATTGGTCTTTCTTCTCTACTGATCGTCCATTCATCCATTTTCTATACCAATCGTTTTTAGCCATCCATTTTTCATACCAATTGTCCTCATATATCCATCCATTTTTTAAACTAATTATCCTCATACATACATACATTTTATATACTAATTTTTATCATGCATCCATCCATTTTATGTACCAATTTTTATCATACATTCATCCATGTTATATACCAACTGTCCTCATCCATTCATTTTCTGTGTTAATTGTCTTCATACGTCCATCCATTGTCTCTACCAATTGGCCCCATCAATCCATTTTCTGTACCAATTGTAATAATAATAATAATAATGGATTAGATTTATATCGCCCTTTTCTATTGTTAGATACTCAAAGCGCTCACAGAGAAGTAGGAACCCATCATACATTCACACCTGGTGGTGGTAAGCTACATCTGTAGCCACAGCTGCCCTGGGGTAGACAGACGGAAGCGTGGCTGCCAGTTTGCGCCTACGGCCCCTCTGACCATCACCAATCATTCATTCATCATTCATTCACCAGTGTGAGCGGCACCGGGGGCAAAGGGTGAAGTGTCCTGCCCAAGGACACAACGGCAGCGACTTTGATGTCAATAGGTGGGAAGCGAACCTGCAACCCTCAGATTTCTGGCACGGCCGCTCTACCCACTACGCCATGCCGCCCCAATTGTCCTCATCCATCCTATTTTATAACAATTGTCTTCATACGTCCATTAATTTTCTATACCAATGTGCCTCATCCATCCGTTGTCCGTACCAATTGTCCTCTTCTATTCATTTTTTGTACAAGTTGTCCTCATCTATCTAACCATCCATTTTCTATACTAATTGTCCTCATCCATCTGTCGATTTTCTATAGTGATCATCCTCATCCATCCATCCATCAATTTTCTATACCGATTGTTCTCATCCATCTGTCCATTTTCTAAAGTGACTATCCATCCACACATTCATTTTCTATAACGATTGTCCTCATCCATTCGTCTTTTTTCTCTACTAATCGTCCATTCGTCCATTTTCTATACCGATCGTATTCATCCATCCATTTTTTCATACCAATTGTCCTCATACATCCATCCATTTTATATACCAATCTTCATCATACATCCATCCATTTTATATACCAAGCTTCATCATACATCCATCCATGTTATATAACAACTGTACTCATCCATCCATTTTCTGTGCCAATTGTCCTCATCCACCCATTTTCAACACCAACTGTCTTCAAACATCCTTCCATTGTCTCTACTAATTGGCCCCATCAATCCATTTTCTGTACCAATTGTCCTCATCCATCCTATTTTATAACAATTGTCTTCATACGTCCATCCATTTTTCTATACCAATTTGCCTCATCCATCCATTGTCTGTACCAATTATCGAACCATCCATTTGCTATACTAATTGTTCTCATCCATCTGTCCATTTTCTAAAGTGACCATCCATCCAACCATTCATTTTCTATACCGATTGTCCTCATACATCCGTTTTTTTTCTGTACTGATCGTCCATTCGTGTGTTTTCTATACCAATCATCTTCATCCATCCATTTTATATATCAATTGTCCTCATCTCTCCATTTTGTATACCAGTTTTCCTCATCCATCCATAATTTTTCCTATACCAGTTGTCCTAATCCATTTGTCTATTTTCTCTACCAATTGTCCTCATCCATCTTTCCATTTTCCATAGTGATCATCCGTATCCATCCTTATCCGTCCATCCATCCATCCATTTCTAAACAGATTGTCCTCATCCATCCGTCTTTTTTCTGTACTGATCGTCCATTCGTGTGTTTTCTATACCGATCATCTTTATCCATCCATTTTATATATCAATTGTCCTCATCTCTCCATTTTGTATACCAGTTGTCCTCATCCATCCATAATTTTTCCTATACCAGTTGTCCTAATCCATTTGTCCATTTTCTCTACCAATTGTCCTCATCCATCTTACCATTTTCTATAATGATCATCCTTATCCATCCCTATCCATCCATCCATTTCTATACAGATTGTCCTCATCCGTACATATTTCTTCTCTACTAATCATCCATTTGTCTATTTTCTGTACTGATCGTCTTCATCCACACGGCCATTTTCTATACCAGTTGTCCTTATCCATCCATAATATTTCCTAAACCAGTTGTCTTAATCCATTTGTCAATTTTCTCTACCAATTGTCCTCATCCATCTGACCATTTTCTATAGTGATCATCCTTATCCATCGTCATCCATCCGTACATTTCTATCCAGATTGTCCTCATTTATCCGACTTTTTTCTTTACTGATCGTCCATTCATTTATTTTATATACCGATCGTCTAGATCCATCCATTTTATATATCAATTGTCTTCATCCCTCCATTTTCTATACCAGTTGTCCTCATCCATCCATCATTTTTCCTATACCAATTGTTCTAATCCATTTGTTCATTTTCTCTTCCAATTGTCCTCATCCATCTTACATTTTCTATCGTGACCATCCTAATCAATCCTTATCCGTCCATGCATCCATCCATTTTCAAACAGATTGTCCTCATCCATCCGTTCATCCATAGTCCATTTGTCTATTTTCTATACCGACCGTCTTCATCCACCCGTCCATTTTCTCTACCAATAGTTATCCATGTTCTGTTCATCTGCTCTACCAGTTGTTCTTCTCACCTATTGGTCAATTCTCTATCCTGATTGTCCTTATGCATCCATCTGTTCATCTTCTATCCCCATTGTCCTCATTTGGGTCACAGATGTGCTGAAACCACACCTTCGACTGGTTGCCAGCCAATCAAAGGCCACACATGCAAACAAGCATTCACACTGACATTCTCACTTATGAAAAATTTAGTCTCCATTTAAAATAATGTCTTTTAAGGATGTGAGTTCTCCATTCTTTGATTAGACTGTTGTAATAAACACAAATCTCCTCCATTGTTGTTTTTAGCACTTTCCTTTCCAACTGATGCGTTCACATTCGTGGTTTTCCTCGGTTCCGCGAGTAGAGCTGAGGGGTCCTTGTGTTTTGCAATCACCTTTTTAAAATTCAAATTATCCTCCGGGTTGCCATATTTAGCAGCTTGGAATATTCATGGGAGCTTGTACGGTTTACCTCCGAGAAAGCAGAGGAGGGACGGTGAGGGGGGGTTATGGGAACGAGGGTGTGCGGGTAGAGTTTCAACCAGGGTCCATGAATTGATTAATGTGGACCTTGATTTAAACAAGTTGAAAAACCTATTCGGGTGTGACCATTTAGTGGTCAATTGTACGGAATATGTACTGTACTGTGCAATCTACTTGTAAAAATGTCAATCAATCAATCAAAGTCCAAACGTTGGTTAATTACCTCGGGTAGGGGTTTGTTTGATTGTTTGTTAGGAACATAATAATGATAAAGTTATGGCCGGGTTTTGACGACACTTTCAGGAAATGTCCTGAATTGGATAAGGAAGGCGATTGGATTTTGAGAGTGTCCCCAATCATTTCTACTAAGCTACCTTATGTTTGTGGAACTTCTCTGTGTGTACGTCTCCACCCACACACTTAAAGCAAGTGGATCTCCGGCAAGAGGGTTCACTTCGCAAAGAGTGAACCCTCTTGCAGCCTGTTTGGAAGTGACTGACAATCATAACAAACAGCCACGGACAGGACCGTTTTATTTCTTCTGACCTGGGTCCTGGAGAGGGGGGTGCAGACTGAGGCCAAGGGAAAAAGGGAAACATCAAACATCAAAGAACACAGAGGACATTAAAGACATTAAAGCAGCAGATACAATCAGACACTTCTACATACAGCTATGAATAAAAAGTAAAATAAACATATCCACTGTGGTGACCTCTGCGGTGTTCCACGCCATCGTCCGCTGGGGTGGAAGGAGCATGGCCAAAGACAGGAGCAGACCCAACAAAGCAACCAAGACAGCCGACTCCACTCTCGGCCAGTGTCCAGTCCGCATGGATGAGCGAGGATACGTCCAAGGTGACTGAGGTGTCCGACACCTGCTCACCCAGCCAAGACACTATAAGATAAGAAGGATCAGCCATAAGAAATATGAAAATTAAATAAATTAAGTTTTTTAGTACTAAATGGTAAATAGCAAATGGTTGTATTTGTATAGCGCTTTTCTACCACTTTTAAGGAGCCCCAAGCGCTTTGACAGTATTTCTACATTCACCCATTCACACACACATTCACACACTGATGGCGGTAGCTGCCATGCAAGGCGCTAACCAGGACCCATCAGGAGCAAGGGTGAAGTGTCTTGCCCAAGGACACAACGGACATGACTACAATGGTAGAAGGTGGGGATTGAACCAGTAACCCTCAGATTGCAGGCACAGCCACTCTACTAACTCCGTCCCCAAACCACTACTACAACTACTACTAATAATAATGGTAGTGACAAAAAGGGAAAAATAAATACAATATCTATACAAAATTGTCAAGACGGTGGGGTCGCAGCTAACTGTAAGGATTGTTTTCCCAGGCAGTGAACGGATTATTCCGGACTAGGCCTGAAGGTACTGTAGGAACATATTTAATTATCCATCCATCCATCCATCCATCCATCCATTTACTACCGCTTGTCCCGTTCGGGGTTGCGGGAGCTTATCTCAGTTGCATTCGGGCGGAAGGCGTTTACACCCTGGGCAAGTCGCCACCTCATATTCACCATCAAATATGTACAAACAAAAAGGAAGCAAATGGACTATTCAGGACCAGGCGTGAAGGTAGGAACATATTTAATTATTCACTATCAAATATGTACAAACAAAAAGGCGCACAAGGCGAAGGGACAACTTAGCGCAGGATACAAAAACTAAACTTAGGCAGAACTATGGACATGAAACAAAACTTGCTAAATGTGGCATGAATAGAGAAAATTTACTTGGCATAGCATGAAGCGAACATTTGCATGACAACAAGCATGACCCTGTGGCATGAAACGAGCATGAAACCATCAATACAGAGTGTGAATCTATGGCATGAACAAAGCATATACAGAGTAATGTCAGCAGCCGACTAACTGGCAAAAACAGGCTTAAATAATAGTCTCTGATTAGAGGAGTTTGTGATCCAAATGAGGCAAGTGAAACTAATGAGTCGTCATGGTAACTAAACAAGAGAGCGTAAACAGGAACTAAAAGAGTCCAAAACTAACAGAAAATAACAAACTACATGATCCAGACTACAGATAATGACAAAAATAACTAAAATACTTTAATAGTTAGGATGTAATATTAATAAAATCCAGTGGAATTATTTTTATCTGAAATCAAGATTTTTGTAAAGAAATTATTTTTGTAGTTCTTTATGCCAAAATGAAATGTTTATCTTTATATACAAACAGTGTTGTTTTATTCACCATATTTTCCGTACCATAGGGTGCACTGGATTATAAGAGGCACTGTTGATGTATTTCTTTATCTTTGTTCATACATAAGGTGCACCGGATTATAGGGCGCATTAAAGGAGTCATATTATTATTATTTTTTTTTTAAATGTAAAACACTTCCTTGTGGTCTACATAACATGTAATGGTGGTTCTTTGGTCAAAATGTTGCATGGATTATGTTTTACAAATCATCTTCAAGCCGCTTTCTGACAGTCGCTTCCGGTTGCGCCGTTTTGTGGACGGTCTTATTTACGTGGCTCACCTTCGGCAGCGTCTTCGCCCCGTCATCTTTGTTGTAGCAGTGTAGTGTGCAAGGACTGGAGTGGAAGAAGTGTCAAAAGATGGAGCTAACTGTTTTAATGACATTCAGACTTTACTTAAATCAATAACGGACCATCATCTCCTCATCCGGAAACAACAACAAAGACGTATCCTGTTTACCGTCCGTCCGGAACTCTCTAACTAAAGTTCCTCGGGTGAATAATATAAACTCACTACACCGGTATGTTTTAGCGCTTTCATGGCGAGATATAAGTAAGAACTTTACACTAATTTACAGTATATTAGAAATGGCAACAGCGGAGGATGAATGTCCCATAACAAGAAGATAGACAAAAAGCAGAAGCTTATCGACTACGGTGTCGGTGAGTACAACAAAGGCGGACTTGTGCAATTTTTCAGGAGTTATGCAGATCCCAAATACAGATCAGCAGGTACCAGAAGGTACGAAAAGTTGCTTTTGCATAATATTGCGAAACAAAACGCCAGATATATCTTACCTTATACACACACTATAATAATACTCGTATGTTGAAACACATCAAGCGGTGTGACTTCATAGCTTACCAAAGTCATACTAACTAAGTAATACTTTTTGATAGCTATTTGAGCACCATGTGTAATGTTCTATATTTTCAATGGAACATATAAAATGACCTCGGATGAGCGGAAGATGATGGATGGATGGATGGATGGATGGATGGACATATAAAATCTTGGTGTTGTTTACTTGAGTCATATTGCCATCCTAGCGCAGTCTACACATCTCTCTTATGTTTGACTGCCATCTACTGGTCACACTGATCCTTACACCAGTGTTTTTAAACATTTTTTGAGCCAAAGCAGAACCATGTGTAATGTTCTATATTTTCAATGGAACATATAAAATCTTTGTGTTGTTTACTTGAGTCATATTGCCGACCTAGTGCAGTCCACACATCTCTCTTATGTTTGACTGCCATCTACTGGTCACACTGATCCTTACACCAGTGTTTTTCAACCTTTTTTGAGCCAAGGCACATTTTTTTTCATAGAAAAAAAATACAGAGGCACACCACCAGCAGAAAAGGTTAAAAAATGAAACTCCACCAGGTTGCCATGCCTTATTTTGAGTTTATTGTTGTTTCCCTTGTGAAGTGAAGTGAATTATATTTATATAGCGCTTTTCTCTAGTGACTCAAAGCGCTTTACATTGTGAAACCCAATATCTAAGTTACATTTAAAACAGTGTCGGCTGCACTGGGAGCAGGTGGGTAAAGTGTCTTGCCCAAGGACACAATGGCAGTGACTAGGACGGCGGAAGCGGGAATCGAACCTGCAATCCTCAAGTTGCTGGCACGGCCACTCTACCAACCGAGCTAAGTCATCCCTATTTGCAAAATTCAACACATTTTATTCAAAATCATTTCAATCAAGGGGACATTTAATTTTGTTTTATATATTTATATTTAGTTTTGAGTTTTGTAATCTAACCACAACTTAGATTACTTGGAAGAAAAAGAGTAATATCTGGCAACAGATCCAGGCATATTTAAGAGGTAGAAGTCAAAAACTCTTACAAAATAAAAATAAAAAGTTGCTAAATATATCTCAGTCAAGGTTTGTTTTTCACCTTACTGTACACCTTCCCTTCCTCCTCTAAAAATTACTTTTTTTATGAAGCAAGCACCAGATAAGATATAGAAAAAGTATACTTCAAGTGTCATGCTTTAGTTCCTGTCTTGCGCTGTTATTTTGGTGGCATTCCCTGTTTTGTTGGTGTTCTCCTGTTGCAGTTTCACGCCTTCCTTTGAGTGCTATTGCCCGCACCTGCTTTGTTTTCGCAATCAAAACTATTTAAGTTATGCGTTGGCCATCATTCTTTGTGGGGACATTGTTGATTGTCATGTCAAGTACGGATGTACTTTGTGGATGCAGTCTTTGCTCCACACTCTGTAAGTTTTTGCTGTCGTCCAGCATTCTGTTTTTGATTAATTTGTAGCCACTTCAGTTTTACTTTTGTTTTACATAGCCATCCGTATGCTTCAGTGCCTTTTCCTCGCGGGACTCGCCTTTTTGTTAATTTTCGGTTTAAGCGCTACATACCTTTTTACCTGCATGCTGTCTCCCGCTGTGCTCTGCATATTGGGATCACGACAAACCATCTTTGACGCGTTCCGACAACTCAATTAACTCCCTGCTGCCACCTACTGATATGGAGTATTGCAAGATTACCCTACCAAGCTCTAAACAGCACGGGCATCATAAAATGGCACATTATTATGATTATGGATTTGAAAAAAATAATTTTTGGACCAATTAGGGGAAGTTGCATGGTTTCCGACGGCACACCAGACAATATCTCACGGCACACTGTGTGCCGCGGCACAGTGGTTTAAAATCACTGCATTACACCATGTACCAAATAAAATTGCTTTGAGGATGATAAAAACTTCAGTAGATTTATTCCATTCATTATGGGCACCAGGTTATAAGGCACACTGTTGAGTTTTGAGGGGAAAAAAGGATTTTAAGTGCGCCTTATAGTCCGAAAAATACGGTATGTAAAATCTCCTGATAGGGAAGCTGAAACGTAAGCAAGGTCCTGGTGTCTGACTTGTTAACCTTTCCTCTGACCCCGAACAGTTACCTCATGCGTTATTACTATTATTAACCGCAAATTTACACTCTTCACCTTATAAGGCACGCCATCTATATCAACAAATTCTTCCTGTTTACAAAGAAAACGCTCACTTTTGGCTCTTTTTGGTGATGGGAGAGACGCGATTGTGAGCAGGTGTAAATGATCCTCACTTAGCCGCAGGTATTAAACACACCAGAAGGATAAATGCGTAAATGGACTCTTTCACACGCGGCGAAGCAATCCGGGGGGAACAAACAACAAAAACTGCAATGGAACGTTAAGGAAGACAAAAAGGTTTCGCATCAGGGAGAAGCTTTTAGTGAATTGATGTACAGGGAACATAAGCACACATTAATAATGCAAATGCAGCAAAACCAAAGATTACCATCAGAGATAACAAGCATTGAAGTTCTAGGGTCAAAAATCATCAAGACAACCTTTTTAATGAGTGAAGGCATGTGTGAAGGTGTGTCAAGTCACGCAAGTGTAAAAAGAAGATAACAGATTAGTTTTTGCATCATTGCTGTGAGAATCCTGCATGTGACTAAAGCATCAAGGAGTGGGGCTTGATTATTGCAGTGTGCTCAAACAACTACCAGGTAGCATCTGTGAGCAGATAATACTATATCATCTCTTTCTCTGCCATAGTAGTGCATTTTCCACACATTCTTCACTCACTGTATTATGCAAAACACCATTTTTTTACCTATTGGTTCCTATTTATTTTGTATTTTGGATCTGCAAAAGTCTCGGAAATTCGAAATTAAACCATGTAGGCATGGAGGAGATATTTACAAAACAATATTGTCTTCCTTCATACTTCCTCCAAACGCTCAGTTTGGTATTTGTCCACATTTTGACATTTTTCCCCATTGAGGACATCCATATATGGGAGAAATTTACCCGAAAAGCTTAGTGCGAATCCGCCATGGTAGTCTGACACTGTAGTCAATAAGCTCGTTCTTTTCCTCTACACCAGGCGTCCCCAAACCGCGGGCCAAATACGGTCAACCAGCGTCCAAAATCCGGCCCGCGGCTAGTCCAGACTAAAACAAAAATAAAAGTTGTATTTTTCTTTTATTATAATTTTTTTTATTTGTTCTTCCTAGCATCAATCCATTTTCAACACCTTGTTACTTTTGGGGTCTCTTAGCCGCTCAAACAAATTATATTGTCGAAAAAAGCATTTTCCCATGGATAATGTGACGTCATCACGTGCACGCTCTTTCAGTCGATTAGTGCACGAGGCAAAAAATGGCGAATTCGTTGGGAAAATGTAGACTAGTCTCCGAGTGTAGAGTTTTAAAAATCAGTGGACATTGGACTTTTTTTTTGTTCAGTGTAAAGAAAAGGCTGTTTGTCTCATCTGCAATGAGACACACATATATATATATATATATATATATATATATATCCATCCATCCATTTCCTACCGCTTATTCCCTTTCGGGGTCGCGGGGGGCGCTGGCGCCTATCTCAGCTACAATCGGGCGGAAGGCAGGGTACACCCTGGACAAGTCGCCACCTCATCGCAGGGCCAACACAGATAGACGGACAACATTCACACTCACATTCACACACTAGGGCTAATATATATATATATATATATATATATATATATATATATATATATATATATATATATATATGAATACATATATATAAATACATATATGTATATATATATATATATATATATATAAATACATATATAAATACATGTATATATATATATATATATATATATATATATATATATATATATATATATATATAAATACATATATGTATGTATATATATATATGTTTGTATATATACATATACGTATATACATATCTGTATATCCATCTATATAAGTATGTACTATATATGTATATATATATGTATGTATGTATGTATGTATATATATATGTGTATATATTTATATATATATATATATATATGTATATATATATGTATGTATATATATATATTTATAATATATATATAAATACATATATGTATATATATATATACATATATGTATATATATATATATATATATATATATATATATATAAATACATATATGTATATATATATATATATATATATATACATATATGTATTTATATATATATGTTTGTATATATACATATACGTATATACATATCTGTATATCCATCTATATAAGTATGTACTATATATGTATATATATAATATATATGTATGTATGTATGTATGTATATATAGATATATATATATGTGTATATATATATATATATATATATATATATATATATATATGTATGTATATATATATATATATATATATATATATATATACATAAATATATATATATATATGTATATATATATATATATATATATATATATATATATATATATATATATATATATATATATATATATATATATATATATATATATATATATATATATATATAGACTGGACAATGGCCTGGGTCAAAAAGTTTGGGGATCCCTGCTCTATCTTCTTGTTGTGGGGCAGACTGGCTCGTACATGCACATGCATCCTCCACTGTTGGCATTTCTAATACAAAGTAGCGTACAGTTTGAACTTATATCCGTCAGTAGACTCGTTGTGGAAGCTGACAGGGAGAAGACAAGTTAGAAGTGAAGCCACGTAAATAGGATCGCCCACAAAATGACACGAAAAAAGTGGTCAGAAAACGGCTTGAAGATGGTCTGTAAAACATAATCTTTTGCCAAAGCACCACCATTGTATGCTTGGAAGACCGGTATTTCTTGACCATTGTCGGACCGCGAGTGCTCCCTAGAGGGCCACCAAAAAATATCCGTTCCTTAGCCGTGGTCCGTATGTAACGGCACTCAGGTGCAATACTCCTTTCCACCACTTGTGGCATTAATGACAACCAATCAAAAAGAAGAAGTCAGAATCAGAAATACTAAATCTGGAGTTAGAGTGAGTGAAAAGTTTCTTAAGCACGAAAAAATCTGACTGAAGTAGTGAAGCTTAATTTCCATTTTCTTATTTTATTGCAGTTTAGTTAAGGAACATGTTTATTGTTAATTTGTTTTATTTATTTTAGCGCAACATATTTGGATGTTATTGTAATTTCCATCAGTTATTTATGAGTGTCTTTTTACTGTTTGGTTAGTCCTTATTTTTCTAATCAGCCTGACCTAAGCCTAAGGTTTAAATACTATTTTTTGTGATTAACACATGGTTTCATATCATTTGACAAGTTTGAGTGTAAGAATTGAATTTTAGCATCAATACCTGTCTTCTGTAGAGGTCAAAAAGGTTAAAAATGCCTGAAAAAAATCATCATATAACGGACCACTTCAAGCAAGTTTGCGTTCTTTTCAGCTTTTATTGCAACAGTTTGTGAGGAATGCTGGTCTGCGTCACACGGAACCTTCCAGAAGCTGAAGCGGTGTTTATTTCACAGTGCAGGTCCACTGAGGGGAGTTGGATGATTGACAGGCGGCCACTTCTCGCGAGGAGGAGCCTTGGAACCTTTGAGATGATTTTAAGCAGCTTTGACCGGAGGGACATGCTGGAGACATCAACCGCAAAACTCCTGGGGGCACAGTTTAAAATTCTCTGAGTGGGTTTGTGTGGGCGGGAGTCTTTCAGCAGCCTAGTTTGTAGACCTCTTTGCTCCCAGCATGCCATGTTTTAACAAGAGCATCAAGTGTCCATGCACGCCTCAAACTGCTACTGTGCGAGCCTCGTGTCCAACTTCTTGCAGGGTTTCTAACAAGAGGCTGAACAACAGGTGTGTCAGCAGTTAGGGATCCATTAGAGCGGGGATTGGGAACCTTTTTGACTGAAAGAGCCAAGAAGCCAAATATTTTAGAATGTATTTACTTAAGAGCCATTTAATATTTTTTTAACACTGAACACAACTAAACGCGTGCATTTTTAAGTAAGACCAACATTTCTAGTGTATAATAGGTCTCTTATTGTTTGTATTAACATTGTTATTCTGAAGCTAAATGTGGAGGGGGCGTGGCCTGCAGTGAAGCGGGGTGTTGCCAGGATCGGCTTTGAAATCAGCGACAGGTGTGTAGATGGCCCTCCTGGGCGTTGTTATCTAATCATCTGTCGCTCTGTTATAAGCAGCAGCCAGGAGGAGGGACAGGGTTGGGGCTAGGGCTGGAGCCAGAGCGCGAGCGAGAACGAAAGAGAAAAAGACAATTGCTGGAAAGCAACGGAGAGACTAATTGAAAAATAAAAAAATATTGTAGCCCTGAAACAGGCTCTCATGTGGGTGCTTGGGGGTCCGAAGAACCCCCAGAAGGGCAAGCCCCACACTAACCAATAATAAATAAATAACTTCTTACCTTTAAAACAACTTCTTGAACAGGTGAGGTAGAAAACGGATTGATGGATTAAAAATGCATGAGAATGTTTTATATTTTCAACGTTATTTTTAACACTGTGATTACAAGTGGAATTATTCATTACTTATCGTGTTAAGCAATATCAGCTCAGATTTATCCGAGAGCCAGATGCAGTCATCAAAAGAGCCACATCTGGCTCGCGAGCCATAGGTTCCCTACCCCTGCATTAGAGTCCGTATTTGAAGAGTTTTCCATTGTACTGTTCACGTTTTGACAATGCCAGATCGAGAAATCAACAAACAACAGTCGTCGTTGCTGCAAACTGGAAGTGGCTTGGAGAAGGAACCGCTTTCACTTTCACTCTGACACCGCCAAAACTTTTAATTCGGCCCAACAAACAGCACTTTAGTCTCACTAGGGATATGCCCCTTCATTCTTACTCTGTACAGTTTTGTAGGAATAGAACCAGTAGAGGTACTTTCAAACAAAAAATCCCAACTTGGATGCCGTCTGGTAGAAATTTCCCCAAAATAGACACGGTAGTTTCAGCACATTTTGGAACGGCCACTTTTAGTGTGAGGCGATCCTTCGTCGACTTGTGTCCAGGTAGTGCCTTCTCCTTCACTGTAATAAAGGTTTGCTGTGGCATCTTTTTCAGTCTCATCACAATTAAAGACTTGCCGCGGAACAAAGGTGTGTTAAAATTCTTCAAACTGAAAGGGCCTCTAGATGCAGGTTCGGTTGCTAAATTGCTAGCTCAGACCGGTTGTTCAGCAACCCAAAGCTATTTTGGAACGGCTACTTTTAGTGTGAGGCTATCCTTTGTCGACTTGTGTCCTGGTAGTGCCTTCTCCTTCACTGTAATAAAGGAACGCTGTGGCATCTTTTTCAGTCTCATCACAATTAAAGACTTGCCGCGGAACAAAGGTGTGTTAAAATTCTTCAAACTGGAAGGGCCTCAAGCCGCAGGCTCAGTCGCTAAACTGCTAGCTCAGACCGGTTGTTCAGCAAACCAAAACTATTTTGGAACGGCCACTTTTAGTGTGAGGCGATCCTTGGTCGACTTGTGTCCAGGTAGTTCCTTCTCCTTCACTGTTATAAAGGTCCGCTGTGGCATCTTTTTCAGTCTCATCATAATTGAAGACTTGCCACTGAACAATAGTCAGGTATAATTCTTGAACTGAAAGGGTCTCAAGCTGCAGATTCAGTCGCTTAATTGCTAGCTCAGACCGGTTGTTCAGCAACCCAAAGCTATACGGCAAGAATGTGAGATGTTCAAAAAGGTTCATTATGTCTTCTTATTCATAAAATTTTTCAAATTTTCTTGTAATTAGACCTTATTTTCAGTATATTAGACAACAGTCGAAACATGTCAGGTAACGATTGCATCTAAATTACCGACAATATGGTCTGATTGAGTGAAGTGAAGTCAATATTTATATAGTGTTTTTCTCTAGTGACTCGAAGCGCTTTTATATAGTGAAACCCAATATCTAAGTTACATTTAAACCAATGTGGACGGCACTGGGAGCAGGTGGGAAACGTGTCTTGCCCAAGGACACAACGGCAGTGACTAGGATAGCGGAAGCGGGGATCTAACCTGGAACCCTCAAGTTGCTGGCACAGCCACTCTACCAACCGAGGTATACCACCCCAAGAACACTTACAAGAACATTTGAAAAAGAAGTTTGGAAACATTTAAAGCGTTTCTGATCACACAAAGTGATCTCCAAGACAGGCTGACGCAGCTCTGACCGGCGCAAGGTACGCCAGTTGTTTAAATAATCACGTCAAAAGTGCAGCTAGCCATCGAAGCTCTTCTAAATGGCTGTGTATGTCACGCCCATGGGATCAGGTTCTGTTTTTGTCATGTTTGGTTTTATTTTTCGTACACTCAGTTCCTGTTCTTCCTTGTTTTTTTTGTTACCATGCCAACTCATTAATTTTCACCTTGCTCTCATGTCACGCCCCTGTCCTCAATTCTCACACCTGTTTGTAATTATCATGTTCATTATTTAAACCTGTAGTTGCCAGGTGGTCAGCCTGGCGACTTTTCATATTCTTCAACTGACTTTATGCCATGCCATGCCATGCTGTTTATTATTCTGTCCATGCCACGTAAGTTTTTAGTTTGTTTTATGCCACAGTTTGCGTCTTTTGTTCTTTTGTCCTTAGTCATGCATTTGTGCTAGTCTTTGTTTTTCAGTAGTCAAGTTTTTTCTCCGCCATTGTGCGCGCCATTTGTTTGCCTTTTTGTAGTTTATTAGTGTATAAAATAAAAATGTACTTACATTCACGTCTGGCTCGTGCCAACTTTCCTTTGCGTTGGTAAAAATAACTATCCCCAAGTCAAGGCCGTGACAGTGTACAGGAAGTGATGTCATCAAAACATCAAAATAATCACCCCCGATGGCTTCAAGCAGCATGCAAAATGAATGACCGACTGATGTCCCTTCTAAACTAAGCCGGCAAAGGTTATCCAGGGTATATCCCACCTAACCTTTTCCTTGTCCACACACACACAATACCACCCTCCCCCCTCTGTCCGCCTGAGAAAGCCCCAACAGTTAGTTTCCTCAGTTCCCAAACATTTATTGAGTGTTGATAAAAGAAAAGGTGATGTAACACAGTGGTGAACATGCCCTTTCCCAACTACTTTGGCGCGAGTTGCAGCCATGAAATTCTAAGTCAATTATTATTTGCAAAAAAAAATAAAGCTTATGACTTTGAACTTCAAATATCTTGTCTTTGTAGTGCATTCAATTGAATATGGGTTGAAAAGGATTTGCAAATCATTGTATTCCGTTCATATTTACATCTAACACAATTTCCCAACTCATATGGAAACGGGGTTTGTAAATCGAGGTTCCACTGTGGTGTACCATATTTCCTTTAGTGTGTGTTTTTTTTTTTTTTTTTTAAATACTCTCTGACTATCATGGCTAAGAAAAATGCTGGCCCTGGTCCAAACGTAGATGAGGGGTGTCAATGTAGTGACGTGGATTTTTACGCAGCTTGCTGCGAGATTTGTTCTCCGGTGATGCAAACGGACTAGACTGGACATGGCTTGAAGGTAGGAACATTTTTAATTCTGCATATAACTCAACAAAGTATAAAACAAAAGGCGCACACAAGACGAAGGCACGAACCTGGTGCATAGAACAAAAGCTAAGATTTAGCATAAACTGTGAACATAAAACAAACAACACTTACTGTGGCTTGACAGGAGCAGCATGAACTATGAACAATAACTATGGCATGGACAGAGAAAACACAGAGTAATGTCGCCAGGACGACTAACTGAAAAAAAAAAAAGGCTTAAATAATAGTCTCTTGATTAGAACTGGTGCGTGCATAAGGTTGGTGAAACTAATGAGTAGTCATGGAAACTAGAACAAACAAGAGTGCACAAAAATAGGAACTAATGGAGTCCCAAAACCAACAAAACATAACCAAACAAAACATGATCGAGACCACAGATCATGACAGTCAAACTCATTTTAGATCGGGGGGCCACATGGAGAAAAATGTATTCCCAAGTGGGACGGGCTGGTAAAATCAAGGCATAATAACTTAAAGGGGAACATTATCGCCAAACCTATGCAAGCGTCAATATATACCTTGATCCATCCATCCATTTTCTACCGCTTATTCCCTTTCGGGGTCGCGGGGGGCGCTGGCGCCTATCTCAGCTACAATCGGGCGGAAGGCAGGGTACACCCTGGACAAGTCGCCACCTCATCGCAGGGCCAACACAGATAGACAGACAACATTCACACTCACATTCATGTTGCAGAAAAAAGACCATGTATTTTTTTAACCGATTTCCGAACTCTAAATGGGTAAATTTTGGCAAATTAAACGCCTTTCTGTTTATCGCTCTTTTAGCAATGACGTCAGAACGTGACGTCACCGAGGTAACACACCCGCCATATTCATTTTCACATGACGAACACTGGGTCTCAGCTCTGTTATTTTCCGTTTTTTCGACTATTTTTTGGAACCTTGGAGACATCATGCCTCATCGGTGTGTTGTCGGAGGGTGTAACAACACTAACAGGGAGGGATTCAAGTTGCACCACTGGTAAGAAATCTGCCACCAGACCCCGATTGAATTTGCCAGAGTGTCTTCACATTTGACCGGCGATGCTAAGACAGACATGGCACAGAGATGTATGGATAACCTGCAGATGCATTTGCAACGATTAAGTCAACGAAATCACAAAGGTGAGTTTTGTTGATGTTGTTGACTTATGTGCTAATCAGACATATTTGGTGACGGCATGACTGCCAGCTAATCGATGCTAACATGCTACGCTAATCGATGCTAACATGCTATTTATGCTAGCTGTATGTACATTTGAAACTAGATACCCACATTTAATGAGAAACAAACACTTACCAATCGATGGATTTAAGTTGCTCCAGTGTCACAAGATGCGAAAGTCCTGATCGTTTGGTCGGCACATTTTACCGGCGATGCTAATAAGGCAGCCATGCTATGGGCCACTTCATTAGGTACACCCACGCTATGGGCGAATAGCGTCAATATTTATTCGCTCAATAGCTTCAATTTCTTCTTCAATTTCGTTTTCGCTATCTGCCTCCATACTCCAACCATCTGTTTCAATACATGCGTAATCTGTTGAATCGCTTAAACCGCTGAAATCCGAGTCTGAATCCGAGCTAATGTCGCTATATCTTGCTGTGGTAACCGCCATGTTGTTTGTATTGGCAGCACTGTATGACGTCACAGGGAAATGGATAGAGGTTTCGAAGACAGCGAAAATAAGGCACTTTAAAGCTTTATTTAGGGATATTCCGGGACCGGTAAAATTTTGAAAAAAACTTCAACAATATACAACAAGCCACTGGAAACTGATTTTTATTGTTTTTAACCCTTTTGAAATTGTGGTAATGTTCCCCTTTGAAAATAAAGACAACTTCAGATTGTTTTCTTTGTTGAAAAATATCCATCTATCCATTTTCTACCGCTTATTCCCTTTTGAGGTCGCGGGGGGCGCTGGCGTCTATCTCAGCTACAATCGGGCGGAAGGCGGTGTACACCCTGGACAAGTCGCCACCTCATCGCAGGGCCAACACAGATAGACAGACAACATTCACACTCACATTCACACACTAGGGCCAATTTAATTTTAGAACAAGCACATTCTGAAAATGTGCAATTCATAATGTTGTTGTTTTTTTTACACGTACATGTTGCGGTAAATAGTATTCTATCTTTATTTGTCGTTATTTCTACTTTCTGAATAAATGATGTGATACTGTTAATTAGTAAAATCATTGGTTTTAATTTTCAATCTGTCAAGAAAAAAATATATATCAAAATCAAATTAAGGGATGTAATTTATGTAGTTTTCTCATTTTCCTCGACTGGTGCAGTAACATCACGTGGTTTATTTTGTATTTCATATGCAGCATCATCTACATAGATACAAATAATTGCTATTGTGACATCAATCAATCAATGTTTACTTATATAGCCCTAAATCACTAGTGTCTCAAAGGGCTGCACAAACCACCACGACATCCTCGGTAGGAAAACTCACACCCAGTGGGACATTGGTGACAATAATGACCCAGTGGGACGTCGGTGACAATGATGACTATGAGAACCTTAGAGAGGAGGAAAGCAATGGATGTCGAGCGGATCTAACATGATACTGTGAAAGTTCAATCCACAATGGATACAACACAGTCGCGAGAGTCCAGTCCAAAGAGGATCCAAGACACAGCAGCGAGAGTCCCGTTCACAGCGGAGCCAGCAGGAAACCATCCCAAGCGTAGGCGGACCAGCAGCGCAGAGATGTCCCCAGCCGATACACAGGCGAGCAATACATGGCCACCGGATCGGACCGGACCCCCTCCACACGGGAGAGTGGGACATAGAAGAAAAAGAAAAGAAACGGCAGATCAACTGGTCTAAAAAGGGAGTCTATTTAAAGGCTAGAGTATACAAATGAGTTTTAAGGTGAGACTTAAATGCTTCTACTGAGGTGGCATCGCGAACTGTTACCGGGAGGGCATTCCAGAGTACTGGAGCCCGAACGGAAAATGCTCTATAGCCCGCAGACTTTTTTTGGGCTTTGGGAATCACTAATAAGCCGGAGTCCTTTGAACGCAGATTTCTTGCCGGGACATATGGTACAATACAATCGGCAAGATAAGATGGAGCTAGACCGTGTAGTATTTTATACGTAAGTAGTAAAACCTTAAAGTCACATCTTAAGTGCACAGGAAGCCAGTGCAGGTGAGCCAGTACAGGCGTAATGTGATCAAACTTTCTTGTTCTTGTCAAAAGTCTAGCAGCCGCATTTTGTACCAACTGTAATCTTTTAATGCTAGACATGGGGAGACCCGAAAATAATACGTTACAGTAGTCGAGGCGAGACGTAACAAACGCATGGATAATGATCTCAGCGTCTTTAGTGGACAGAATGGAGCGAATTTTAGCGATATTACGGAGATGAAAGAAGGCCGTTTTAGTAACGCTTTTAATGTGTGCCTCAAAGGAGAGAGTTGGGTCGAAGATAACACCCAGATTCTTTACCGTGTCGCCTTGTTTAATTGTTTGGTTGTCAAATGTTAGAGTTGTATTATTAAATAGAGTTCGGTGTCTAGCAGGACCGATAATCAGCATTTCCGTTTTTTTGGCGTTGAGTTGCAAAAAGTTAGCGGACATCCATTGTTTAATTTCATTAAGACACGCCTCCAGCTGACTACAATCCGGCGTGTTGGTCAGCTTTAGGGGCATGTAGAGTTGGGTGTCATCAGCATAACAGTGAAAGCTAATACCGTATTTGCGTATGATGTCACCTAGCGGCAGCATGTAGATGCTGAAGAGTGCAGGGCCAAGGACCGAACCCTGGGGAACTCCACACGTTACCTTATCGTAGTCCGAGGTCACATTGTTATGGGAGACACACTGCATCCTATCAGTAAGATAAGAGTTAAACCAAGACAGGGCTAAGTCTGACATACCAATTCGTGTTTTGATACGTTCTAATAAAATATTATGATCGACGGTATCGAAAGCAGCGCTAAGATCGAGGAGCAGCAACATAGATGACGCATCAGAATCCATCGTTAGCAATAGATCATTAGTCATTTTTGCGAGGGCTGTCTCCGTGGAGTGATTTGCCCTGAAACCGGATTGAAAGGTTTCACATAGATTGTTAGACGCTAAGTGTTCATTTAACTGCTCCGCAACAATTTTTTCAAGGATTTTTGAAATAAAGGGAAGGTGAGACACCGGTCGGTAATTTACCATGAGGTCAGGATCGAGGTTAGGTCTTTTAAGAAGAGGATGAATAACCGCTTTTTTGAATGCTAGGGGAACAGTGCCCGAGGAGAGTGATAAGTTTATAATATTTAGCACTGATGGACCTAATAATACAAAGAGCTCCTTGATCAGTTTCCCAGGAAGAGGGTCAAGTAAACATGTTGTCTGTTTTATTCCATTTACACGTTGTGACAATTCCTCTAATGTTATTTCCTCAAAACGAGAGAAAGTATTTTGGAGGGCAGTATCCGCCGTATATACAATCGTGTCAGTGTTAATAGAACCCCGTTGTAGCTGGGACGCATTGTCTTTAATCTCCTTTCTAATGACTTCAATTTTCTTACTAAAGAATTGCATAAAGTCATCAGCTGAGTGGGTTGAGCTACTGGAAGGAGTCCCTTGTTGGGTTAGCGATGCTACCGTACTAAACAAAAATTTAGGATCGTTTTTATTACGGTGGATGAGATTTGAGTAATATTTAGCTTTAGCTAAGGTAAGCATGCGTTTATAAGTTATTAAACCATCACTCCATGCTTGATGGTGCACCTCAAGTTTAGTCGTGCGCCATTTGCGTTCCAGCTTTCTACATAATAATTTCTGAGCTCTAGTTTCTTCTGTAAACCACGGGGTGCGCTTTTTTGGAGCCTTTTTTAACTTTAGCGGTGCTATGTTATCAATGGTTTCGCGCAGGGCGTCGTTAAAGTTGTTAGTGAGGTTATCAATAGAGCCCACATACTTTGGGAATGGTGCCATTACCGAGGGCAGTAGGTCAGCAAGAGTTGTCGTTGTGGCTGTATTAATGTTGCGGCTGCTATAGCAGTTATTATTATTATTAGTTTGACGAACATGCGTCTGAACCTCGAATTTTATAAGGTAATGATCAGACAATACTTTAGTATACGGGAGTATCGTAACTTTGGAAACGGTGATGCCCCTGACAAGCACTAGGTCTATCGTATTACCGTTGCGATGCGTGGGTTCATTTATTATTTGTGTGAGACCACAGCTATCAATTACAGTCTGGAGCGCTACGCACGGTGGGTCCGATGGGGTATTCATATGGATATTAAAGTCCCCCATTATGATTATATTATCGGCGTGTGTCACTAGATCAGCAACGAACTCTGAGAATTCATTAATAAAGTCCGAATAGGGCCCTGGGGGGCGGTAGATAACAGCCAGGTGTAGAGGCAGCGGTGTGACAGACCTCATAGTAAGCACCTCAAACGATTTATATTTATTATTTATGTTAGGACTAAGGTTAAAGTTTTCGTTGTATATTAGTGCAACCCCCCCACCCCTTTTGAGCGGACGGGCAATATGCGCATGTGTAAAGTTAGGAGGACATGCCTCATTTAGCGCAAAAAAGTCGTTTGGTTTAAGCCAGGTTTCGCTGAGACCGATGACGTTAAGATTGTTGTCTCTGATAATATCATTAACTAACAACGTTTTAGGAGACAATGATCTTATGTTTAAAAAACCTATATTATAGGTAGTGGGCTGTTTTAGGGAGTTTTTGATCAAATTATCCGTAGTAGCAATATTAATAATGTTGTGTTTATTATGCCCAGTGCATTTAGTATAGTTACGACCATATCTAGGAATTGATACGACAGGAATTTTCCGATTGTTTGATTGTTGCTTTGATAAACTGCACGCATCATAGTTAGCCACCTCAGTAACGGGGATTTTCCGATTGTTTGTTTGTTGCTTTGATAAACTGCACGCATCATAGTTAGCCACCTCAGTAACGGGGATTTTCCGATTGTTTGTTTGTTGCTTTGATAAACTGCACGCATCATAGTTAGCCACCTCAGTAAAACACATGTCCAACTCTGAAACACTCAAAGCAGAAAAAACTTGTTCTAATTTAACTGACTCCTTACCCAGACCAGTAGTCTCGCATTTTCCATCTAAATCCGTCTTCGGGATGGAGGAAAGTGGTGTTCTGTGGGGATTAGCCTTCTGCTTTGTTTTTAGCCCCGCTCGGCATCCGCGTTTCCGATCACACCGCTGGCGTCTGCTCCGTAGACGGCCCCCGCTGCTACTAGACTCCCCTGCTTCACAGGCCGCTGGATGTAGCCGCCGATGTATTCCCATGCTAGTTAGCAAGTCTAGCACGCAAGTGTCTATCGGTCCAAAACGGCCCGATGTGTCCACATCCAGAAGTGTCTGGCGGTCGTACGTGATCACGGAGTGACCACGATGTGAGCCAGCCATAAAGTTTGTGGAATTGTCCGGTATTTCTGCCAAATGTTCCATCTTTAGCACGAGCTCCTCGAGAGCGCAGCCCGTCCGGGCGCTGCCATCTTGGACATCCAGTGGACACATTTAGAACAACAGTTTCTTTCATTCAAACATTTCGGCTCATTTTTATACTTAGCAAATTCATTCTATCTCTTACGTTTGACACCCCTGGCCTAGATGGACTGGAATCAAATATCAGCTGTTGTGAATTTTGCAGTACGGCTCCTTGTTAGCGGACAAAAAGTTTTGCAAAAAGCACTGAAAGATTGAAGAGTGGGACGTGTGCAAAAGTTTACAGAGGCTCTAATGAAGGTCACCTGAAAAGGTCACAATTCAGGTTGTACAGTCGCGATCAAAAGTTTATATACACCTGTAAAGAACATAATGTAATGGCTGTCCTGAGTTTCCAATAATTTCTACAACTCTTATTTTTGTGTGATAGAATGATTGGAGCACATACTTGTTGGGCACAAAAAAACAAACATTCATGGAGTTTGGTTCTTTTATGAATTTATTATGGGTCTACTGAAAATGTGACCAAATCTGCTGACTCAAAAGTATACTTGCAGAAATGTTCATATTTGGTTACATGTCCTTTGGCAAGTTTCTCTGCAATAAGGCACTTTTGTTTCTGGTTGAATTTTTGAACACTCCTCTTGACAAAATTAGTGCAGTTCAGCTAAATGTGTTGGTTTTCTGACATGGACTTGTTTCTTCAGCATTGTTCACACGTCAGGTTGGGGATGGTGCTCCTGGGATTAAAGGCCTCGCCTTTTCTCCTGGGGCGGTATAGCTCGGTTGGTAGAGTGGCCGTGACAGCAACTTGAGGGTTCCAGGTTCGATCCCCACTTCCGCCATCCTAGTCACTGCCGTTGTGTCCTTGGGCAAGACACTCTACCCACCTGCTCCCAGTGCCGCCCACACTGGTTTAAATGTAACTTTGATATTGGGTTTCACTATGTAAAGCGCTCAGAGTCACTAGAGAAAAGTGCTATATAAATATATTTCACTTCACTCCCTCCAAACATATTGCTGAGTATTGTGGCCGAACAGCTACATTTTTGTTTCATCTGACATCACATGGACAAAGATAAAGCCTTCTGGAGGAAGGTTCTGTGGTCAGGCGAAACAAAAATTGAGCTGTTTGGCCACAATACCCAGCAATATGTTTGGAGGAGATAATGGAGGGCTTTAATCCCAGGAACACCAACCCTACCGTCAAGCATGGTGGTGGAATATTAGTATTATGCTCCGGGCCTGTTTTGCTGCCAATGGAACTGGTGCTTTACAGAGAGTAAATGGGACAATGAAAAACAAATTCTTCAGGACAACCTAAAATCATCAGCCTGAAGGTTGGGTCTTGGGCGCAGTTGGGTGTTCCAACAGGACAATGACCCCAAACACATGTCAAAAATGGTAAAGGAATGGCTCAATCAGGCGAGGATGAAGGCTTTAGAATGGCCTTCCCAAAGTCCTGACTTAAGCTTGTGGACAATGCTGAAGAAACAAGTCCATGTCAGAAAACTAACATGTTTAGCTGGACGGCACCAACTTTGTCAAGAGGAGTGGTCAAAAGTTCAACCAGGAGCTTGTGGATGGCTACCAAAAGCACCTTATTGCAGTGAAACTTGCCAAGGGACATGTAACTAAATATTAACATTGCTGTATGTATACTTTTGTATATCTCAAGGTCACTTACTTTTTTAGTAGTACAGGGTATGTCCTAACTATGACTTGTCGCTAGGCAACCAGGACATGTTCTGTGATATAAGCGTGCTAGTTGACCGAGGCCTCGGCTAATTGGGACGCCGATTGAACTCGGGCTCAACTTTTCACTCCTGGTGGCCGCCTTAAAGGAGCCGTGACGCTCAGAAGTGGGACTTCAAACGTGTTTGACGCGCCGCCGACAACTGTCCCGCTGTCACTTTCTAACCAGCGGAGTCCCCCGCTTGCCAAAGATGGAGCCCTAAATGGGACACACGCGCTAAAAGGCTCTAAAGTGTTTTCAAGTCGCCGAGGGCGAAGTACTTCGACTACGTGAATTACCACCTGCTGATGTTAGCTATTACAGGATTGCATATTCATGTTGCAGCTCAATCATTGCTTCCTCTGCAAAATTGTTGCAGTTGCAGCCGAGCGAGGGGACTCAAAATTTCCCTTTTTCGATATAAAAAAAAACCAAAAAGGCATCTCTCTGTATGGAACATTTCTGTCCTTGGAGAGATTTCTGAAAATGCACGCAAGGGAGGCTGATGAGGCCAAGTGTGCGACTGCAGCAACATACTTGCCAACCTTCAGACCTACGAATTCGGGAGATGGGGGAGGGGGGTGTATATATTTTCAAGTATTTCTTATATATGTAGGAGAGCTAAACTTATTTTATTTTATTTTAATTTTGGTCATTTATTCACATAATTTTTTGTTGTGAACTTCCCTAAAAGTGTGTCTCATTGTATATAATATAGACGATGAGAGACACTTTTGGGGAAGTTCACAACAAAAAATGATGTGAATAATTCCATCCATCCATTTTCTACCGCTTATTCCCTTCCGGGGTCGCGGGGGGCGCTGGCGCCTATCTCAGCTACAATCGGGCGGAAGGCAGGGTACACCCTGGACAAGTCGCCACCTCATCGCAGGGCCAACACAGATAGACAGACAAAATTCACACTCACATTCACACACTAGGGCCAATTTAGTGTTGCCAATCAACCTATCCCCAGGTGCATGTCTTTGGAGGAATAATTTGAATAATTGAAAAATGAAATAAAATAAAATTTAGCTCGGCTACATATACAGTATACAATGACAGACACTTTTGGGGAAGTTCACAACAAAAAAATATGTGAATAAATGACCAAAATTAAAATGAAATAAAATAAAATTTAGCTTGGCTACATATATACAGTATGTAGCCGAGCTAAATTTTATCTTATTATATTTAATAAATGACCAAAATTAAAATAAAATAAAAATGAATTTAGCTCAGCTACGATTGCATTACATCCGGAGATGCTTTCTTCTTCATTCACCTTAGGTGAATGGAGCCTTGGCCAGGAGAACTTGATATCTTCAGACGGTGTCCAGCGGTCATTGGGTGTTTCGACCCTGAACCGTAACACCCTACCGCTGGTGGGCCGGCAGTGGTGGCCAAGTCACTGCCTATCTCCTCCTCCTGGCTTCCAGCTCATCTCATCTCTCCTGCTCCATAACCAGCAAGAGGCTCTCTCCGCTGCCTCCCCCATCCTGCAAGCTGCTGTCTTTCTCTCCTTCCCCGTTATTCCCAAAGCTGTGAGCATTCTCCATACCGACTGGGCAGGGAATCCTCTGCAGCCGACCTCGACCGGGAACAGCCATGCCTGCCATCCTTTTCCCCTGCAGTCATTTAAAAGGTCCTGGTATTTAGCACTTTTCCTTTCAAAGGCTTGGTCGCAACCTTCTTCCCATGGGACTGTGAGTTCAATAAGAATTATCTTCTTTGCCTCTTCAGACCACAGCACCACATCCGGTCTCAGGGTTGTTTGTACAACCTGGGGGAACTGCAGCCTTCCTCCCAGGTCTACTTTCATATCCCAAGACCGTGCCATTTGCAGTAGGCTCTTCCTTGCTGTTGCTGTGGTTGGTGGCTTTTCTCCCTCCCTCACAAACTGGATGGATTTTGTTTTCCCTTGGGGTTGCTGTTTCTTGCATCTCTGCTGCTCCAAGGTGTTAGCCAGTGTCATGAGCACCTTGTCATGACGCCATCTGTATCTCCCTTGGGTGAGTGCTGTTTTACACCCTGACAGAATGTGTGCCATGGTACCCTTCTGCCCGCAAAGCTTGCATAGTGGATCCCCTCTCATGCCCCATCTGTGCAAGTTTGTTGGAGTCGGGAGTGTGTCATACACTGATCTCAGCAAGAAAGAGATGCGGAATGGTTCCAGCTTCCACAGATCTGCCCATGTGATCTTTCTCTTAGGGAGGTCCCATTTGGTCCAAGCTCCCTGGGACGCTAGTTCCACTGCTCTTGATATTCGACCATATATACTATGTATGTAGCCGAGCAAAATTTTATTTTATTTTATTTAAATTTTGGTCATTTATTCACATAATTTTTTGTTGTGAACTTCCCCAAAAGTGTCTCTCATTGTATATATGTAGCCGAGCTAAATTTTATTTTATTTTATTTTAATGTTTTCAATGAATATATATATATATATATATATATATATATATATATATATATATATATATATATATATATATATATATATATAAGAGAACCCCTCATGAAACAGTTCTGTAGAGATGAAGTAGTATTGGGATTTTTCCCACACATAAATATTGCGCTCTACCACGGTATCGAGCACTATTCTCTGGATAATCCAATCAAGATATATATAAATAAATATATATATATATATATATATATATATATATATATATATATATATATATATATATACACATAAACATATATATATATGTTTATGAGTATATGTATGTATGTATATGTATATATATATATATAAATATATATATATATATATATATATATACATATATATATATTTATGTGCATGTATATATGTATGTGTATATATATATATGCATATGTATGTTTATATGCATGTGTGTGGATATATACATATTTATATATAGAGATATAGATATATGTATCTTCTTTTTTAATCCTTTTTACTAGTTGTATTAGTATATTATTGTGTATGCACCTTAGGGGATCTGCTCCAATTTTTTTGTTCTTTGAATCTGTTCACTGTAATAATGACAATACAACTCTATTCAATTCTATTCTATTTTATTCTATTCTAAAACTTAAAATTGGTTTCTATTTACAGTAATATGTTGTTAAAAAATATAATAAAAAAAACACCATATATTTTACAGTAAAAGTCTGGCAACTGAGCTGCCATTTTTTTCCATTAAAAACTGGGTAAAATCCACAGATTTTTTTACACTGTACGTTAAAGAAATGTAAAAGAATCAAATTCATGGACAAATTCATTAATTATTTACTGTTACAAGCAACCTTCGAATGGCAGCCATGACTGCGGTGTGGCCCTCAATGGAAACAAGTTTGACACCCCTGCATTATTGACATGTCGTCATACTGGTCCAAGTGCGCCTGTTTGCCACTCCCAAACCAGTACTTCTATGGTTGTCGTCACATTTCTCCTCCTTCCAGCCGAGTGTGCACACAGCTTCATATTTTTCAAGGTTCTGCAGGTATTAATATTTGTCAAATTCACATAGCCAGAAGAAACTGGTGCATAGGAGCGTAACAGGCAATTTGCAAACAAGATGGAAATGCAGCAGTCCCCCCAGAATTACAATACCAAGATGCACAAAGGAAAGAAATGGTTTGTTTTTTACGTGTTTTGATGTGAAGGACAACAGCCGGCTTGTCGCTTCACTTTTTACTGCAATTTCTCTGACTTGAAGCATGGATGCCTCATGACACAGGGAGCGCTTGTTTCACTCTCCAGTGACAGCTTCTATTTACTGCAGAGGTGGGTTCACTGAATTTCCCCCAGGGATCAATAAAGAACTTTCTATTCTATCATGTTGATCTTATTGCGCAAAATAACACACAGTAATCAATCAATCAATGTTTAAATGTTCTTTTATCGTTCACTATTTGGCTCATTGACCAGAGTCACGTGTTTTATATTTATTTTGGCCTATTTTTATTGATAATTAAAAAAAAACGCCAACCCTTAATTTTGTTTGCAGCTCAAATTAAGTGATTTTTTTTTAATGACATTTATGACACACCAACACGGTATCAGTGCAGTGTCAATACAGGGGATGAGTGTGCCACACACTCACTGGGGCGTCATATACAGTGTTTTTCAACCTTTTGAAAAATTGTGGCAGAAAATTAAAAAAAAATTAAACTCAGCAGCTGATATAGACAATAAAAAGTTATTCTTGCAATTGTTGGATAAGAATCCAAACCATAACCAATAATGCATGACTATAGCTCTTGTCTCAAAGTACACAAAGTCACATCACGCCGTGATTTATTTGGAGTTTTTTGATGTCTTCCTGTGTGTAGTGTTTTGGTTCCTGTCTTGTGCTCCTATTTTGGTGGCTTTTCCTGTTTTGTTGGTATTTTCCTGTAGAAGTTTCATGTCTTCCTTTGAGCGCTATTCCACGCACCTGATTTGTTTGAGCAATCAAGACTATTTAGGTTGTCGCTATCCTTTGCGGGGACATTGTTTGATTGTCATGTCATGTTCGGATGTACTTTGTGGACGCTGTCTGCTCCACACGCTGTAAGTCTTTGCTGTCGTCCAGCATTCTGTTTTTTGTTTACTTTGCAACCAGTTCAGTTTTAGTTTAATTTTGCAAAGCCTTCCCTAAGCTTAAATGTATTTTCTTAGCGGCACTCGCCTTATGATTATTATTGGTTTAAGCGTTAGATACCTTTTTACCTGCACGTTGTCGTCTGCATATTGTGATCACGACAAACCATGTGACCGACATCTACGAAGCAATTAGCTACCTGCTGCCACCTACTGATACGGAAGAGTATTATTGCCGAGCTCTACACAGCACAGACCCTCAACAACAACACATTTGCAGATTATAATTACTGGTTTGCAAACATTTTTTTTAACCCAAATAAGTGACATTACATATTCTCCAACGGCACGCCAGACTGTATCTCACAGCACACTCGTGTGCCGCGGCACAGTGGTTGAAAAACACTGCTTTATGTGACATTACGTAATAGGGGTGCTGAAAAAGAATCGAAATACATCCAAATGGCGATTCTCATGTATTATGTACTGTTTTTAATTGAGTCATAATTTTTAGAAATAAAAAAATATATACATATACTCTTTTTCTTTTAAGAATATAGTTTTAAAAATATTTTTTTAGACCAGTGATGTCGAACGTATGGCCCGCGGGCCTGATCAGGTTTTATCCCGCCCGCGGGATGAGTTTGCTAAGTATAATAATCAGCCAACATTTTTGAATGAAAGAAACTGCTGTTGTAAATGTGTCCACTAGATGTCGCAATAGCAATTCTTTGTATGTAAAAAAAAAAAACATGCACCAGTCGAGGAAAATGAGCGAACTACATAAATAACATCCTGTAATTTGATTTTGATATTATTATTTTTTTGATCTTGCTAGAGTCTATTTTTGTTGGCCCTGCGATGAGGTGGCGACTTGTCCAGGGTGTACACGCCTTCCGCCCGATTGTAGCTGAGATAAGCTCCAGCGACCCCCGTGACCGCAAAGGGAATTAGCGGTAGAACATGGATAGATGGATGGATGGATAGATTGAAAATTAACACCAATGAGTTGACTGATGAACATAATCACATCATATATTCACAAAGTATAAATAACGACAATTAAAGATAGAATACAATTGACCGCAACATGTAAGTGTAAAAAAACCACAACAGCATTATTTTTTATACAAAGAAAACAATCTGAAGTTGTCTTTATTTTTAAGTTATCCTGCCGAGATTTAACCAGTCCGGTCCACTTGGGAGTAGATTTTTCTCCATGTCACCCCCGATCTAAAATAGGTTTGACACCCCTGATTTTGGGGAGGGGCACTGAACTTCGGGAGTCTACCGGGAAATTTAGGAGGGTTGGCAAGTATGAGTGTTAGCGGTGAATGCGGTTTTACAGCGGCACCGACGCTGTATAACACCGGCGGGCCAGCTCTAATGCTAAATTGATATTGCCTCAAGGGCCAAATTAAATTACACGGCGGGCCACATTTGGCCCGCGGGCCAGAGTTTGACACCCATGGCATAAAGGGAAGAGGATTAAGAGCTATTCAGTAGGATTTAAGGTCCAAGCTTACATCACACTCAATTTTTTCCTGCATACCTTTGGTAAGTGCCCGAGTGAGAAGAGGTTTTAAAATAATTAGCGCATGCTTACTTTTACCGCATGCCTTTGGTAAGTGCAGGAGTGAGAAGAGGTTTTAAATTAATTAGCGCCCCGGCGGCAATTCAAGGAAATACGGTATATGTTTTTCTTGTTTTGTCACCGTATTAGCGTGAATTGCTTTCTAAAAATGACAGGAATGTGAAAAAATAAAAATAAATAAATACAAATATACCACTTGTTTGATTCCCTCTCTGCACTGCTGGCACGGACGCGCACAAAGGACGGAGGTTGGAGCCACAGCTCCCTCTGGTGGACGCTATTAGTGCGACAGTTTCCACTCGTCTGGAAAACAATCAAAGCGTGGAACATTTTGTCAGAAATGCAAGTGTGTGTGTGTGTGTGTGTGTGTGTGTGTGTGTGTGTGTGTGTGTCAGTGTGAGTACAGTACACGCCAGCACACGTCCATGTCACACCTCTGCTGCTGCGTGGATCTGGAACATTCATCCTCCTCCTCCTCCTCCTCCTCCTCCTCTTCATCCTCATCTGGGAGGCTGATTTAGTGTTTCCTGCGCGCTGCGTGGAAAAAAAAATAAAAAGGCAATACTTGAGGAGTGACGACAACTTTCCTCCATTTTTCTGGCGCACACGAACGAGCGGCCGCGGAAGCAGCAACAGCAGCGGGAGGAGAGCAAACTGAGAGGCGGGCATCGGGGGAGCCGCCCGGCCGCCGGCGGTGGTGCTCTGCAGCCCCGGGGAAGCGAGCGATGTCGCCCGCGGAGGAGCGTCGCTCGCCGGGGTTCGGCGTCACGGATGCTGCGGCTCCTGTTGGACTGCTGGTGGTGCTTTTTGGGACCGGACTGGGCTGAATGATGTTTGTGCAAACAAAAAAAAAAACATGTGCAGGAGGAATTTATTGTGACTTTTACAGGCGAGTGGACATTTTTTTTGTGTGTGATGATTTGCAAACATATGGAAAGTGCACTAAAGTTGAGGACTCATTTCCTGGACTCACAATGGGACATGTGATAGTTTCTTGACATTTGGACACCACCATGGCTGTGAAGAGCACTCCATTTGCTCTCTTTTTAATTGCACTCTGGACCGCGGCGGCTCCCTTTTCGGGGCTCCTCAATGCCGCGGAGAATGACTTTTTTCTGGATGACTTGCTGCTGAACAAGCCGTCGCGGGACAGCGTGGCCAAGCAGGCGCCGGTGGCGGCGTCTCCCCACCCCATCGTGTATTTTAGCCAAGAGGACGTGTCGCTCATGAGGAAGCGGTCCTCCACCACCCACAGCCACATATTTAAAATAATCCGTGCGGGTGTGTCGACTATGTTGTCCAACACTCCTGTTTACCTCCCTCCTGTCGACCATGCGGTGTTTAAAAGCAAGTGGAATGAGTTTTATGGAAACAACCTGCCCCACGTGGCTCTGTACTGCCTCCTGGTACCAGAGGACTCTGATGCCCTGCAGTTTCTCCTCAAATTCATGGACAGGATGGAAGCGTACCCAGACTGGACTGTGACCACTGCGCCCAAAGACGAAGTCCCCATAGCACACGCTCTCACGGGGTTCGCCACGGCCTATGACTTTATTTATCCCTACTTGGACAATACACGCAGAGATGTTTATCTCAAGAAAATCCGGTCTGTGACAGCCGAGATGCACGAGTATGCCAAGTACCGGGCGTGGGGCAGACAGTATATCCACAATCATCAGACCACCAATGTCGTATCCATCCTGATTGGGGCCATCGTGGTGGGCGCACATGACAACCAGGAGTCTATGATGTGGAAACAAGTGGCTGTGAACTTAATGGAGAAAAACATGTTCCTGCTGAATCATGCCGTCGACGGCTCGCTGGACGAGGGGGTCGCCTACGGGAGCTACACAGCCAAGTCCATCACACAGTACGTCTTCTTGGCGCAGCGGCACTTCGGCATCGACGGCACACAGAACAACTGGCTACAGAAACACTTCTGGTTCTACTACGCCACCATCTTGCCCGGCTTTCAACGGACAGTGGGCATCGCAGACTCCAACTTCCACTGGTTCTACGGGCCTGAGAGCCAGCTGGCGTTCCTGGACGCGTTCGTCATGAGGAACGGAACGGGCAACTGGCTGGCTCAGCAGATTCGGAAGCACCGAGCCAAGGACGGCCTCTTGGCAATTTCGCCATCTCATCTCTGGGTCACGCTCCACACAGAGTTCATCTGGTATGACCCCAGCCTCACCCCGAAACCTCCAGAAGACTTTGGCAAAGCCAGGATGCATATTTTTCCCAACTGGGGCGTTGTTACCTATGGAGCTGGGCTACCCAGCGGTCAGGGTAACACCTTTGTGTCCTTCAAGTCTGGCAAGCTGGGTGGCCGTGCTGTGTACGACATTGTGCACGATAAGCCCTACAGCTGGGTGAACGGCTGGAACAGTTTCAACCCAGGTCATGAGCACCCAGATCAGAATTCTTTTACGTTCGCTCCTAATGGCCAGGTGTTTGTAGCAGAGGCCCTTTATGGGCCAAAGTTTACCTTTCTTAACAATGTGCTGGTGTTTAGTCCGTCTCCTACCAGTAAGTGTAACATGCCATGGGAGGGTCAGATGGGGGAGTGTGAAAAGTGGCTGCGCTGGAATGCCCAAGGGGTAGGCAACACTCGGGGCGAAGTAATCACAGCGTCTTCGCACGGGGACACCATGTTTGTGAGCGGTGAAGCCGCCTCTGCCTACTCGTCCGCCATGAAACTGAAAAGCGTGTACAGAGCTCTGGTGCTGCTCAATTCCCAAACGCTGCTGGTGCTCGACCACGTGGAGAAGAAGGCCGATTCCCCCTTGACGTCGCTCAGCGCTTTCTTCCATAACCTCGATATTGACTTCAAATACGTCCCTTTCCGATTCATGGACAAGTACAATGGTGCAATGATGGACGTGTGGGACGCCCACTATAAAATGTTTTGGTTTGACCCCAGTGGCCGCAGTCCAGATACCCACTTACAGGACACAGAACAGTCCTCTGAGTATAGGACAAGATGGACTCAGTATGTTAATGTGACGTACCCAATGAAAAGCACAATTACCAGAGCAGCATATGTCTTTCATGGACCACATGTCGAAGTGTCCAACTGTAAATTTGTGGATGCCAGGAAAAACGGCGTGACTATCTCTCTAACTATTAACAACACAGAGACGCTAGTTTCCATAGCGACAGATCATGAAAACATTAAGGCGAGGGCGGAATATTTAGGGTACGGCGGTCACTGTAAACTGGAGGATCGATACCAAATCACTCGTTTCGGCCTCGGCACGCAGGTGCAGCCTGAAAAAACAAGCAGTGGCTATCCGCTTTTTGAGTTTGCCTTCACACTCAATTTTATGGCAGGTGTTATCCTCTGCATAGGCTGCGTCTTCTTTATCACCCAGAAAAAGTTTTACATCTGCTGCAGGCCTCGCCGGCTGATGCGCTACACCCTCATCGCCGTGCTCATCGTGTGGCTCACCCAGCTGCTCCTGGTGTCCAACAGCTGTGATAAGCTCCTCTGCAGGGTGAAATGGAAAGGCAGGGGCAGCCAAAACGAAGCCGACCAACAAGTCACGCTGCCTGACAAGCACCAGATCCCCCTCCCCACCGTCCTCATCACGACCCTACCCGGCTCAGGGTCAGAAATACTCAAGCACCTCTTTTACAACAACTCAGACTTTGTTTACATCACGGTTCCCACCGAGCTTGTGGACATTCCGGAGACAGAGTTTGAGTTTGATTCCCTGGTGGATGACTGCGAGTGGTCTCGAGCAGAGGCTGAACAAGGGCGCTTTAAGGTAATCCACGGCTGGCTGGATTCGCTGATCCAGAACCCCAAGCTTCACCTGCAGAACATTCAGCTGGGAGAGGAAAGTCAGGACAACCTGCTCAAGAAAGACAGGTCCTCTCGGAAAGGAGAATGGTCCAGGTGGACGGCGCTGGCACAGGCCAACCTCGTCAGGGATGTGGCGTACATCAGGGAGCAGAGGCGCCACCTGGTTGAGTACCCAAACAGCCTCGTTGTCCTTAACATGCGCAGTGGGAGCTGGCCGCTGAAACTGCCTTTCATTCAGGAGGTCGTGGGACCTTCCCTGAAGACCATCTACGTGGTGAGGGACCCTCGAGCGTGGATTTATCTCATGCTGTATAACAGCAAACCCAGCTTGTACTCTCTGAAAAACATCCCTCAGCACCTTTCCTTGATATTCAAGGAGGATGCTGTCAGGGAGGGATGCCAGACCATGGCGCCTGAGTTCAACACCCTCAGGAGGCTGCTGGCTAATTCCGAGAGCGACCCGGTCATGATCCTGGCTCACCTGTGGCTCGCTCACACCGACGCCGTGCTGAGAATCAGCCAGAGCCTCCCCGAGGGCTCTTACTTTCAAGTGCGCTTCGAAGACGTGGTCAACTTCCCCCTGGAGACGGCGGAAGGCATCCACGCCTTCTTAGGGGTGCCGCTGTCACCCGCCGCCCTCAACCAGCTGCAGTTCACCACCTCCACCAACTTGTACAACCTCCCGTACGAGGGGAACATTTCCCCGGCCAGCGTCGCAGTGTGGCGGCAGAAAATGCCGGAACGGGACATGAAGCTGGTAGAGGACATCTGCAGGAACGTGATGAAGAAACTAGGATATGTTAACTGATTTGCACTGATTTAAAACTTCACACTTTCGGGGCTAATCGAGGTGTCCTGTGTCTTATGGGGTTTACTGGTGTTTTTTCTTCAAGGGCCATTTTATATTAAAATGGATGTGTGGGTGCTGGTTTTAGTCTGTCCTGAAGCAAGTTATTCTAGTTTTTTTTTGTTCTTCTTTTACCTCAAAATGTGATGTTATGTTCAAAGATTATGTGTTTCGAAGTGAATGAGCACTGCTGGGATGTCTGATGAAGATTAAATATTTATTGACCTTTATTTTGGCGAGGGCCGTCATGCTGCTTCCCTTTAAACGCGTGTGCAGACAAACCAGTTATTTAGCGGATTGTATATCGGGGTTTATTTGAAGTTGAAGTGCACTTTCGACTGTTTTTGGAACACAGGCGATAATTGTATGCACCTTTAAAGATAGAAGTGTGAAGGATATATGGCTTCCAAAGACAAGACCGGGCATGAATGTGATTATTCAAACTCCCTTTCGGCATTTATTGAATTAGATCAGAGGAAAGTGTTTAACGGGATCCAACTGGAAAGAAAAGGAGATGTGCTGTCCCCCCCCCGCTCGCCCTCGCCCCACCCTCAGCAACTTGCGTTAATCTGCAAAATGTCACAAATGAAGCGTTTAGCTTGTCGGGGCGTGGAGGAAGCGTAAACAGATTCCATTTCCTGCTTCGCTCAATCAGACTTTTAACGATCCCTTTTTAATAGAACAGGGAGGAAGGGGGTGTGTTTGCATTGGGTGTTGGTCCCAACATCAACAACACCCGCCCCGCTTTGATTGTCGAGCCCGTTACCATTTTCTATGACTCTTTAATGTGGCCTTGATCGACGCCTCATCACAGTGGTTGTCCTGTTGTCATAGGAAATAAATTCATCAAAATGTGAGTCAGTTCTCATGAGTTTTTTTTCCTAATATTCATGAACCAACAGCATTATTTTTAAAAGAAGAGTTTTGTGTTTGATGTCATTCTGACATTGAAGGTGTGCCTAATATTTCGGCAAGTAAGTGTGCAGATGCAAGGTTTTTTTTGGTTTGTGGGCCACATGCCGGAGGTGTTCTACATCACGTGTTTATCCAGCAGAGTATGGGGTGCCCAACATTTTTCCCACAAAGGACCGCACACTGAAAAATGAAAGCATTAGCATTTTGTTATTTATTATTTTTAAAATCAATACAATATTTATTGTAACCACTAGGGCAGGGGTGTCAAACCTATGGCCCGGGGGCCGCATCAGCCCCGCAAACAGGTTTTATCTGGTCCTTGGGATGAGTTTGCTGAGTATAATAATGAGCTGAAATTTTTGAATGAAAGAAATCGCTGTTCTAAATGTGTCCACTAGATGTCGCAATAGCAATTATTTGAATTTTTGTAGATGGTGCTACATAGGCAAAAAAAAAATTAAATAAACTACATGATGTTAATGCACCAGTAGTGGAAAATTAGCAAACTACATGAATAACATGCTGTAATTTGATTTCAATATTGCATTTTTATCTTGATAGATTGAAAATTAACACCAATGAGTTGACTGATAAACATTATCACATCATTTTTTCAGTATAAATAACAACAAATGAAGATAGAATACTATTAACTGTAACATGTAAGTGTAAAAAAAAAAACAACATTCATTTTTAAACAAAGAAAACAATCTAAAGTTGTTTTATTTTTAAGTTATCGTGCCGTGATTTTACCAGTCCGGCCCACTTGGGAGTAGATTTTTCTACATGTGGCCCCCGATCTAAAATGAGTTTGACACCCCTGGTTTCGGGCTTCCATCAATATTGGGGAATGGGAAGTCTCCGGACTGCCCAAAAGGGTCTCAGTCATTAAAATGTAGAAAAAAAGGTCATTTATATTTTTTCTTTCAACACTATCTATTGCTATAAAGTGTTTTTTTTAAATACAATATGCCCTTTAAAAAAAAAAAAAAAAGGTAACTTTTTTTTAATGGTAAAGACTGTCACACCGCGGTGTGGGAAGTCTTGTTTGTTTTTCTGTTTTGTGATCTATGTGTTTTATTTTGAAAAGCTACCCTCTTGTTTCAGATCACGGGTCCTTCCTCTTGTGTCACCAGTCTGATGTCATCCTTGATTCCTGATTGTTTCCACCTGTTCCCCATCACTCCCTCATCCTATTTAAGCTCACTTCTCCGTTTGTCCTTTGCCAGATCGTCTCGTCTATCGTGCCTTCTAGCGTCCATGTCCACGTCCAATTCCATGTCCTTGATTCCTTCCTTGCCTTGCTCCTGTTTTTCTTGTTCTCCTTATTTTTTGATCATAGCAGTTATTTTTTGCGGATATTTTGAGTTTACTTTTTCGTCCTTCGAGCGTCCTTGGTTTTCCTTCGTCGACCTAATTGGTGAGTTTTTGTTATTCCAAATTTCGTTTGATTTCCTCATTGATTGAATTTTTTGTTTATTCATAGATATTGTATTTGTATATATTATTAGTCCCCCCCCCCCCCCCCCCCCCCCCCTCCTGTTGGAGCGCTTTTGGTTAATTCTTCTTGATATTCTATTTTTGTTAGTTTTTTCTTAAAGTAGTATTCCTCCTTATTTTTTGGAGTGATTTTTGAGTTAAGTGTTTATCCTCGGATTTATTTTCCGTACGTTGTCTATATTTTTGTGAGATACTTTTTCACCCGGAGGTTAAAAAGTTATTTCAAAATAAAAACTGTCATTTTTGGAAACGTCCTCTCTGCATCTGGGTCCTCTCATTATCTCCAAGTCGTAACAAAGACACAAAATATACAAAATATAAAACGGAATATTTGATGTACAGTAACTGCAGCCTTAAGTAGGTAAATAGTTTAAAACATTGCTTTTGATTCATTCATAAAAGTGTTAAAAATAATTCATGTCAGTATATATTTTCACTCTTTAACGTTATATCTCTATATCAACTTCAGATCTATCTGTCCATTACAAGTTTTATTTTTATTTTTTTAGTATTGACAAAGTTAAAAACTGCCTGAATGGTTTTTTTGTGTTGTCAGTCAATATTAGGCCCTTGAAAACTTAGCTGCAGGCCTGCAAATGGCCCTCGGGCCGCACTTTGGACACGTCTGCAGTCAAGGCGGTTAAACCATTTGATATATCCAAAAAAATAATAATTAAAACATCACAATAATATAAACATGGTTTTAAAAATAAAAAAAATAAAAATATGCAAATTCACTTTGAAGTTAAAAACAAAACAAAAAAGAATGGCTCCGCTTTTAGTAATTAAACAAAATGCTCCTGTGTGAATGTGGACTGGAAACACCCTAGGCGAATATTTCCCCTGACAAATCTCGACTTGTTTTTCTTGTAGAAGGACATGTTTTTTTTTCCCTTATGGCCGCAACATACCCACCGCATAGTCCGCATGCTTTTTATAACTTTTAAAACATTAGGAACACCAGCACAACCCAATAGGTGATAATGTCCAGGTTGGAAAATATTCGTATTATTGACACTTGTGTGCTTAGTTTTTTTTTTTTTTTTACATTTTTGAATCTGACTTAACCAAGATTAATCACAGGTTATTTATCACTCATTTTTATAATTTAATATAACTTAAAAAATATATCTAGTTATTCATTATACTGTCCCAATGTCATACAATAACATTAAAAAAAAACAGTTAATTTTGAATTTGCTACATTTATTTGCTAATAAAATGGTGAGCGTTTTATCTGTAGTCCAGTCAGTTTTATTTTAAAATGAATTTTGCAGGCGAGCACACAGGACAGAATCTCCTCACTCATTTTTTGCAGTAATATCTGGATTTACCTGATTTCTGATCATGTAAAAACCTGCAACTTTTAGGTACCCTATTTTTTGTACCACAGGGCACACCCGATTATCAATCAATCAATTAATCAATCAATCAAAGTTTACTTAGCCCAAATCACGAGTGTCTCAAAGGGCTGCACAAGCCACAACGACATCCTTGGCTCAGATCCCACATGAGGGATCATAAGGCTCACTGCTGATGAACAGGTCTCTTCAGGACTATTTTCATAGAAAAGGTGTACCAGATTTTAAATTGCATTTATTATGTTTTTTTGTTGCTACATTTAAAACACTTCCTTGTGGTCTACATAACATGGAATGGTGGTTTCTTGGTCAAAATGTTGCATAGATTATGTTTTACAATTAATCTTCAAGCGGCTTTCTTACCGTCTCTTCGGGATGCCCGGTTTTGTGGATGGTTTTATTTACGTGCCTCCACTTTGACAGCGTCTTGTCTGCGCTTTCTTTGTTGTACCAGTAGTTTTTAGCACTTTCATATAAAATATGCTGATAGATATAAATTAGAACTATATGCTACTTTGTATTACAAATGACGACAACAAGAGGGTGGAGAAAAAGAAAGCTTATTGACTATGGCACAGGCGAAAATGGCAGATCCGCGCACATTTTCGGGACTTATGCAGATCCCAAATACATATCAGCAGGTACCAAAAGGGAAAAAAAAGTGAATTTTGCATACTATTGCAAAACAAAACGCCAAATGTGTCTCCTACTAGGTGCCATTTTGGAATCATAATAAACACACCATAATAATAATACCAGTATGTTAAAGCAAAGTACGTCTGACGACAATAACCCCCGCGTTTAATCAAGTTCCATCTTCGTAGCTTACCAAAGTCGTGCTAAAACATTTTGACAGGTTTTGAGCGCCCTGTTTAATGTTCTATATTCTCAATGAAACATTTAAGTTTTGGTGTTGCATGCTCACGGGTACTTGCTCGCGTTATTTAATTAACAGGCGTCAGCCTGCAGTCCACACATATTTTTGTATGTGTGACTTCCTCCTACTGGTCACAATTATCATTACACCATGTACCAAATAAAATTGCTTCGGAAAAATTAAAGGATTATTAGTGCGCATTATAGTCCAAAAAATATGGAAACCATCCTTGGTAAAGGTAAAGAAGCATGTGCATGATTAATTTGCATATACACATTATTAATGCGATTCTTTTTTTGTGATTAATCACAGTTATTTTTGCCAGCCCTAATTGTGACCTTTAGTGAACTATTTTTGATGACAGTAGGAACTGGACTTCCAACTAAAATTGCAATAAAGTTGGTCGTCCTTTTTCTTTTTTAACAGACATATTTGGTAATGTGATGCCACCTAAACTGAAAATTTTCTCTGTAATTTGACTTGAAAACATTTTTGGGGGGACATGACGTTGCATGGTGAGACTGGCATGCAGGAAAGATGTTCATAATGTACTAGGGTTGTACAGTATACCGGTATAGTTGTGACGCATTGTGGTGCGAGTTTGTTCTCTCGGTGAAGCAGTCGGATATGGACACAGCGTGAAGGTAGGAATGACGATTTATTTAACACTACAAAAACAGACTACGAACAGAAAACGCTTGCACAAGGCACTAAAGACAAAACAAACAGAACTAGCATGGGAGCTAGAAGGAACTAAAGGCGCTAGCATGTAAGCTAGGGAAACAAACAGAGGAATAGCGTGGAAGCTAACGAATACAAAAAGTTCTTTACCACAAACGGGGATAGCGACGTCACCTGTTGCATCGGACAGCAAACTAAACTGTGAGGATGAGTAACGGAAAAGGCAGGCTTATATAAGGACAGAAATTAGGAGACAGGTGCCACTAATACGTGACTATGGCAAGAGAAACAAACAGGAAGTGCCACCAGGAACTAAGGAAGACAAATACTAAACAGGATGTACTACAAAACCAGAATATGACATGATCCGAGCCGCGGATCATGACAATAGTACCGCACTACTAATGAATCAGATTCGATACCATACCACCTCTGAAAAGTACTCCCCGCCATCCACTGTAATGATACCAAGTAAAAGAGTGCAGTTAGTCGATACTACTATAGTTACATCAATATTTTTTAGCATCACAAAATATTCTTTTTTTTTTTAAACGTATATTATGTTTATGAACTCAGGAAATAAGTCCCTGGACACATGAAGACTTTGAATATGACCAATGTATGATCCTGTAACGACTTGGTATCGGATTGACTCAAATTTGTGGTATCATCCAAAACTAATGTAAAGTATGAAAAAACAGAAGAATAAGCGATTATTACATTTTAACAGAAGTTTAGATAGGACATGTTAAAAGAGAAAGTAAGCAGTAAATGAACAAGTAGATTAATAATACATTTTCTACCACTTGTCCTTAATAATGTTGACAAAATTATAGAATGGAAAATGACACAATGTTACTGCATCTGCGATGACGTGGCGACTTGTCCACCCACCTGAACTCGATTGCCCGAATGCTGCTGAGATACGCTCCAGCGACCCCAAATGGGACAAGCGGTAGAAAATGGATGGATGGATGTTACTGCATATGTCAGCAGACTAATTGGGAGTCTTTGTTTACTTACTTACTAATAAAAGGCAAGTTGTCTCGTATGTTTACTATTTTTATTTAGGACAAACTTTCAATAGGAAACATTTGTTTAATGTACCCTAAGATTTTTTGTTAAAATAAAGCCAATAATGTAATTTTTTTGTGGTCCCCTTTATTTAGAAAAGTACCGAAAAGTATCAAAATATATTTCGGTATCGGGACACTATAATGTACTAACCCTTTCCAAAAAAAATAGAAAAGTGTATTTATTTCTATAATTCCATTCAAAACATTATACTTGCATAGATTATAGATTCGTGGGGTGGGGTTTCTCATTCTTATAGATAGATAGTACTTTCTTACATCCCATTGGGTTGAGTTTCTCCTGCCCTGATGTGGGATCTGAGCCAATGATGTCGTTGTGGCTTGTGCAGCCCTTTGAGACACTCCTGATTTAAGGCTTGTGAATGACTCACGCTGTCTTCGCTCGGGTTCCACTGGCCACCAAGGAAGGACATTGCTTTTGCAGGTTTGATTCGCTTTATTTTTCAATACGCTTGTCTGCCGGTTGGGTCGCTTTTCAGCTTACGTCGCGCTTTCACTGCTTGCTTCTCCGTGTCCTCCAGTCAGCCGCGTCGTCGTCTCTCGTGCGCTGCAGGTACTGCGTGTACTCCAACTCCTTCTGCCCCGTTCTCTCCTCCTGGTCCCCTTTTATACATTGAGAGGATAATAAGTTGATTGTGTACCGGTGTGGGATCCACCCACCTGAACTCGATTGTGGCGTCGCTTCTGGCACGCCTTGCCTCTCCGCTCGGCCGTCATTTCCGCCTCCTCGCCGCCATCTTGGGCCGGGCTCCAGCGTGCCCTGCCGCTCTGTCGGACCGTCGGCTCCGCCTCTCCTCAGGGCTATATGAATAATATTTGATTGATTGATTGATTATTGTGCAAGTTAGATAAAACTGATCAATGCGGGCGAGTCATACAAAGACGGAAAGAGAAAATCTCAGTCCCGAGGTGTCATCGTTCCCCCCCCTCCTCATTAATTAACCTTCACCGCGGCCGTCATCCATCAGCCCTCCACTCTCACGCAGCGAGATGAGCCACCGTGACGCAAACAATCCGGAACGAGGTCTGATAAGGTCACCCTGAAACAGCAAACGGTGGCGCTACCCGTGTTGTGTTCAGGTACAGCGAGCACCATCGGTCATAATAAAGATCAAAACGAAAAAAGACGACCGAGTAAATTAGCACGAGGGAGAGAAGAAAACAAGTGAGGTTTGGCCACCAGGGATTTGCCTTTTTTATGAGCTCCCGCCGCCAGCCGAGTTCAACATGCCAGTTTGTGTGTTATTCCAAGGCCGTAAAATTAAATCCAGCTGTCCTGGGCTGGCAGGCGAGCAGGGGAGCGGCCCACTTCCCCCCCACGCACTCACACCGACCTTATTACGGCCGGCCAGATACCACAAATCCTCAAAGGCCTCCGCAGCTCGCCTAAAACCGTGTCCGACATGAAGAAGAACAAACATTTCTGTGTTTAATTAGTGTAACTTGTGGGAGGAAGAAGGGCCGCTTGAAACATGGAAGATTACGACACAACAACTCCCAGACAGGAATTTTCATGCTTCTTCTCGGTTCTTATTACTCAGCCCTAAAGTTCCAGTTAAGGTACCGATGATTTTTCAGGTATACTTCCGGTTCCGGGTCAACGTGAATGACAGCTCGCTGACTGCTCTTGTTGCAAAAAAGCTAAGTATCGTTCTATCTGTGTGATTTTAACTGTTTTGCAGCTTTATTTACAACTTATCGAACATATTTAATAGTTCAATTTAACTTGCAAATCACCCGATCTCTGTCTCACCACTTCGCCCTCAGCTAGCTAGCTGCTAAGCTAACGAGGCTAGCGGAGAA
The DNA here is from genome assembly GCF_033978795.1 of Nerophis ophidion. NCBI lineage: Eukaryota > Metazoa > Chordata > Actinopteri > Syngnathiformes > Syngnathidae > Nerophis > Nerophis ophidion. The sequence goes on along the minus strand of NC_084625.1, from coordinate 20,153,972 downwards.
AGGCAGCGCCGGTCTGAAGGAAGCTTCTCCCCCGCCACCGTGACCACCACTTCCCGAAGACAGCTGGCACTCCACTCGGCGACGGAAAGTTTCTGTGAGTATGGCTTCCTGCGCTTCGTGCACTTTACTCATGGATAGGTTGGCTTTGCTAGAGAGCCGTGTCCGCCAGTTAGAGCAGTGTAATTTCGTAACTTTAGATGTTGCGGACACATCTGCTAGCGTTAGCTGTAGCGAGCTAACTAGCCCAGCTTGTAGCAGCCCTAATCGGCCTACAAGCTACGGTTTGTACCGGTTGAGACGCATAATAGATTTAGCCCCTTTAGCTAGTCCTACACCCCAGTCTACCGGGCACCACACTTTAGTTATAGGGGACTCCATCACCCGAAACATAAAGCTTAGCAAACCAGCCACAATTAAGTGTATTCCCGGGGGCAGAGCACCTGACATTGAAGCTAATCTTAGGGAGCTAACTCGCAACAGGTCTAGTAAGCACGTACGGCAGGCTAACCGCACCACTAGTTATGCGAATATAGTAATACACGTTGGCTCCAATGACGTTAGGATGAGACAATCAGAGATTACAAAGAGAAACATAGCCAGGGCTTGTAATCTCGCCAGAAAGATGTCCAGGCATCGAGTAATTGTCTCTGGCCCCCTGCCTGGGAGAGGCAATGATGAGAGATATAGCAGATTAGTCTCTCTTAACAGGTGGCTGGATAGCTTCTGCAGACAACAGGGATTTACGTTTATTGATAATTGGCCCTCTTTCTGGGGCAAACCTGGCTTGCTGAGGAGAGACGGCCTTCACCCTAACCAGGAAGGCGCTATCCTCTTGTCTCGGAACATAGACTTCGCATTGAGCCACATTTGACTAACTGCACTAGAGCAAGCCCGGTCACAGGCAATTACAGAGCCTGCTAGCCTGGGTATGGAGTCAGTTAAGTTAGAGCTAGCCAGCGCCAGGCTGGATGATCCCTGTACACATAGCAATTTTCGTAGAATAATACACAACTCACAAAATGTTTTTTCTACTGTGTCTATGACTTCGTCAGAGTTAGACATGCGTTCTACTGAGGTGGCAAATTATGATGCGTTCAGTTTATCGCAGCGCCAAGTAGACAATCTGAAAATTCCCGTCATATCAATTCCTAGATATGGTCGTAATTATTTTAAGTACACTGCGCATAATAAACGCAACATTATTAATATTGCTACTACGGATAATTTTATCAACAACTCCTTAAAACAGCCCACTACCTATAATATGGGCTTTCTAAACATCAGATCTTTGTCTCCCAAAACGTTATTAGTCAATGAGGTCATTAGAGACAACAACCTTAACGTCATCGGTCTTAGCGAAACCTGGCTTAAACCAGACGACTTTTTTTGCGATAAATGAGGCATCCCCTCCTAACTATACGAATGCGCATATTGCCCGTCACCTCAAAAGGGGAGGGGGTGTCGCACTAATATACAACGAAAACTTTAACTTTAGTCCTAACTTAAATAATAAATATAAATCGTTTGAGGTGCTTTCTATGAAGTCTGCCACACCTCTGCCTCTGTGCCTGGCCGTTATCTACCGCCCCCCAGGGCCCTATTCGGACTTTATTAGTGAATTCTCAGAGTTTGTTGCTGATCTAGTGACGCACGCCGATAATATAATTATAATGGGGGACTTTAATATCCATATGAATACCCCATTGGACCCACAGTGCGTGGCGCTCCAGACTATAATTGATAGCTGTGGTCTTACACAAATAATAAATGAACCGACGCATCGCAGCGGTAATACGATAGACCTAGTGCTTGTCAGAGGTATCACCGTCTCCAAAGTTATGATACTCCCGTATACTAAAGTAATGTCCGATCATTACCTTATAAAATTCGAAGTTCAGACTCATGTTCGGCCAAGCTAATAATAATAATAACTGCTATAGCAGCCGCAACATTAATGCTGCCACAACGACGACTCTTGCGGACCTACTGCCCTCGGTAATGGCACCGTTCCCAAAGTATGTGGGCTCTATTGATAACCTCACTAACAACTTTAACAACGCCTGCGCGAAACCATTGATAGTATAGCACCGCTGAAGTTAAAAAGGCTCCAAAAAGGCGTACGCCATGGTTTACTGAAGAAACTAGAGCTCAGAAATTATTATGTAGAAAGCTGGAACGCAAATGGCGCACGACTAAACTTGAGGTGCACCATCAAGCATGGAGTGATAGTTTAATAACTTATAAACGCATGCTTACCTTAGCTAAAACTAATTATTACTCAAATCTCATCCGCATTAATAAAAACGATCCAAAATTTTTGTTTAGTACAGTAGCATCGCTAACCCAACAAGGGACTCCTTCCAGTAGCTCCACCCATTCGGCAGATGACTTTATGAAGTTCTTTAATAAGAAAATTGAACTTATTAGAAAGGAGATTAAAGACAATGCGTCCCAGCTACAACGGGGTTATAGTAACACAGATACGATTGTATATACGGCGGATACTGCAAATATCCAAAATAGTTTCTCTCGTTTTGATGAAATAACATTAGAAGGATTGTTACAACGTGTAAATGGAATAAAACAAACATGTTTACTTGACCCACTTCCTGGGAAACTTATCAAGGAGCTTTTTGTATTATTAGGTCCATCAGTGCTAAATATTATAAACTTATCACTTTCCTCGGGCACTGTTCCCGTTGCATTCAAAAAAGCGGTTATTCATCCTCTCCTTAAAAGACCTAACCTCGATCCAGACCTCATGGTAAACTACCGACCGGTGTCTCACCTTCCCTTTATTTCGAAAATCCTCGAAAAAATTGTTGCAGAGCAGCTAAATGAGCACTTAGCGTTTAACAATCTATGTGAAACCTTTCAATCCGGTTTCAGGGCAAATCACTCGACTGAGACAGCCCTCGCAAAACTGACTAATGATCTATTGCTAACGATGGACTCTGATGCGTCATCTATGTTGCTGCTCCTCGATCTTAGCGCTGCTTTCGATACCGTCGATCATAACATTTTATTAGAGCGTATCAAAATACGAATTGGTATTTCAGACTCAGCCCTGTCATGGTTTAACTCTTATCTTACTGATAGGATGCAGTGCGTCTCCTATAACAGTGTGACCTCGGACTATGTTAAGGTAACGTGTGGAGTTCCCCAGGGTTCGGTCCTTGGCCCTGTACTCTTCAGCATCTACATGCTGCCGCTAGGTGACGTCATACGCAAATACGGTATTAGCTTTCACTGTTATGCTGATGACACCCAACTTTACATGCCCCTAAAGCTGACCAACACGCCGGACTGTAGTCAGTTGGAAGCGTGTCTTAATGAAATTAAACAATGGATGTCCGCTAACTTTTTGCAACTTAATGCCAAAAAAACGGAAATGCTGATTATCGGTCCTGCTAGACACCGACCTCTATTTAATAATACAACTTTAACATTTGACAACCAAATAATAAAACAAGGTGACTCTGTAAAAAATCTGGGTATTATCTTCGACCCAACTCTCTCCTTTGAGTCACACATTAAAAGCGTTACTAAAACGGCCTTCTTTCATCTCCGTAATATCGCTAAAATTCGCTCCATTTTGTCCACTAAAGACGCCGAGATCATTATCCATGCGTTTGTTACGTCTCGTCTCGATTACTGTAACGTATTATTTTCGGGTCTCCCAATGTCTAGCATTAAAAGATTACAGTTGGTACAAAATGCGGCTGCTAGACTTTTGACAAGAACAAGAAAGTTTGATCATATTACGCCTGTACTGGCTCACCTGCACTGGCTTCCTGTGCACTTAAGATGTGACTTTAAGGTTTTACTACTTACGTATAAAATACTACACGGTCTAGCTCCAGCCTATCTTGCCGATTGTATTGTACCGTATGTCCCGGCAAGAAATCTGCGTTCAAAAGACTCCGGCTTATTAGTGATTCCTAGAGCTCAAAAAAAGTCTGCGGGCTATAGAGCGTTTTCCGTTCGGGCTCCAGTACTCTGGAATGCCCTCCCGGTAACAGTTCGAGATGCTACCTCAGTAGAAGCATTTAAGTCTCATCTTAAAACTCATCTGTATACTCTAGCCTTTAAATAGACCTCCTTTTTAGACCAGTTGATCTGCCGCTTCTTTTCTTTCTCCTATGTCCCCCCCTCCCTTGTGGAGGGGGTCCGGTCCGATGACCATGGATGAAGTACTGACTGTCTAGAGTCGAGACCCAGGATGGACCGCTCGTCGGGACCCAGGA